>NC_054483.1:0-172295 GCF_017639515.1 Carcharodon carcharias | reverse complement strand
TTTGGGAGAGTTTTAGGGTTTGGTAGAGGGTTAGGGTTTGGGAGACGGTTTGGGTTTGGGGGAGTGTTAGGGTTTTGGAGAGAGTTAGGTTTTCAGAGAGGGCAAGGGTTTGGGAGAAAGTTAGTGTATGGGAGAGTTTTACGGATTGGGTGATTGTTATTGTTTGGGACATTTTAAGGGTTTGGGAGCGGGTTAAGGTTTGGGAGAGGGTAAGGATTTGGGGGAGATTTAAGGTTTGGGAGAGCGTTAGGGTTTGGGAGAGGGTAATGGTTTGTGAGAGGGTTAGGGTTTGGGAGAGTTTTAGGGTTTGGGAGAGGGTAAAGTTTTGGGGGAGATTTAGGGTTTGGTAGAGCGTTAGTGTTTGGGAGAGGGTAATGGTTTGTGAGAGGGTTAGGGTTGGGAGAGTTTTAGGGTTTGGGAGAGTGCTCGCTTTTGGGAGAGGGTAAGTGCTTGGGAGAGATTTACGGTTTCAGCTAGGGAAAGGGTTTGGAAGAGAGTTAGGGTTTGGGAGAGGGTTTGGGTTTGGGAGAGGGTAAGGGTTTGGGAGAGGGTTAGGGTTTGCGTGAGGATTAGGGTTTTTGGGAGTGTTAGGGTTTCGGAGAGGGTTAGGGTTTGGGAGATGGTTGGGGTTTGGGAGAGTGTAAGGGTTTTGGAGAGGGTAAGGGTTTTGGAGAGAGTTAGGTTTTGGGAGCGTGTTAGGGTTTGGGAGGGGGTAAGGTTTTGTAAGAGGGTTTGGCTTTGGGAGTGGGTTATGGTTTGGGAGAGTGTTACCATTTGGGAGAGGGGCAGGGTTTGGGAGAGAGTTCGGGTTTGGGCGAGGGTAAGGATTTGGAAGAGAGTTAGTTTTTCAGAGAGGGTTAGTTTATGGGAGAGGGTAAGGGTTTGGTAGAGGGTTAAGTTTTGGGTGAGGTTTAGGGTTTGGGAGAGTGTAAGGGTTTGGGAGAGGATTAGGGTTTGTTTGAGGTTTAGAGTTTGGGGGAGTGTTAGGGTTTGGGAGATGTTTAAGGTTTGGGAGTGAGTAAGTGTTTGGGAGAGTGCATGCATTTGGAAGAGGGCAAGGGTTTGGGGGAGAGTAAGGTTTTTGGGGAGGGTTAGGGTTTTGGAGATGCTAAGGGTTTGGGAGATGTTTAAGGTTTGGGAGAAGGTTAGGGTTTGGGAGAGGGTTAGGTTTTGGAAGAGGGTAAGGGTTTGGGAGAGGGTTAGGGTTTCGGTGAGGGTAAGGGTTTTGGTGAGGGTTAGGGTTTGGGAGAGGTTAAGGGTTTTGCAGAGAGTTAGGGTTTGGGTCATGGTTAGGGTTTGGGAGTGGCTTAGGGTTTGCGAGAGGGTTAGGGTTTGGGAGAGAGTTAGGGTTTTGGAGATGGTAGGTTTTGGGAGAGAGTAATTGTTTTGGTGAGGGCAAGGGTTTGGGAGAGAGTTAGGGTTTGGGAGAAGGTTAGGGTTTGGGAGAGGGTTAGGGTTTGGGAGAGAGTTAAGGTTTGGGAGAAGGTTAGGGTTCGGGAGAGGGTTTGGGTTTGGGAGAGGGTAAGGTTTTGGGAGAGAGTTAGGGTATGGGAGATGTTTAAGGTTTGGGAGAATGTTAGGGTTTGGGAGAGGGTTAGGTTTTGGAAGAGGGTAAGCTTTTGGGAGAGGGTTAGGTTTTGGGAGAGGGTTAGGGTTTGGGGGAGTGTTAGGGTTTGGGAGAGGGTAAGGGTTTGGGAGAGGGTTAGGGTTTGGGAGAGGGTTAGGGTTTGGGGGAGTGTTAGGGTTTGGGAGAGGGTAAGGGTTTGGGAGAGGGTTAGGGTTTGGGAGAGAGTTAGGGTGTGGGAAAGTTTAAGGGTTTGGGAGAGAGTTAGGGTTTGGGAGAGGGTAAGGATTCTGGAGAGAGTTAGGGTTCGTGAGAGGTTTAGGGTTTTGGAGATGGTAAGGGTTTTGGAGAGGGTTAGGTTTTGGAAGAGGGTAAGGGTTTGGGAGAGATTTAGGGTTTGGGTAAGTGTAAGGGTTTGGGAGAGGTTTAGGGTTTGGGGGAGTGTTAGGGTTTTGGAGAGAGTTTGGTTTTCAGAGAGGGTAAGGGTTTGGGAGAGTGTTACGGATTGGGCGAGGGAAAGGGTTTGGGAGAGGGTAAGGGTTTGGGAGAGGGTAAGGGTTTGCAGAGAGTTAGGGTTTGGGTCATGGTTAGGGTTTGGGAGAGGGTTAGGGTTTGCGAGAGGGTTAGGGTTTGGGAGAGAGTTAGGGTTTTGGAGAGGGTAGGTTTTGGGAGAGAGTAAGGGTTTTGGTGAGGGCAAGGGTTTGGGAGAGAGTTAGGGTTTGGGAGAGCGTTAGGGTATGGGAGAGGTTTAGGGTTTGGGAGAGAATTAAGGTTTGGGAGAAGGTTAGGGTTTGGGAGAGGGTTAGGGTATGGGAGAGGTTTAGGGTTTGGGAGAGAGTTAGGGTTTGGGAGAGGGTTAGGGTATGGGAGAGGTTTAGGGTTTGGGAGAGAGTTAGGGTTTGGGAGAGGGTTAGGGTTCTGGAGAGAGTTAGGCTTCGGGAGAGCTTTAGGGTTTAGGAGATGGTAAGGGTTTTGGAGAGGGTTAGGTATTGGAAGAGGGTAAGCGTTTGGGAGAGGGTTAGTGTTTGGGAGAGGGTTAGGGTTTGGGGGAATGTTAGGGTTTGGGAGAGGGTTAGGGTTTGTTAGAGGGTTAGGGTTTGGGAGAGTGTAAGGTTTTGGGAGAGAGTTAGTGTGTGGGAGAGTTTAAGAGTTTGGTAGAGAGTTAGGGTATGGGAGAGGGAAAGGATTTCGGAGAGAGTTAGGGTTTGCGAGAGGTTTAGGGTTTGGGAGATGATAAGGGTTTTGGAGAGTGTTAGCTTTTGGAAGAGGGTAAGGGTTTGGGATAGATTTAGGGTTTGGGCAACCGTAAGGGTTTGGGAGAGAGTTAGGGTTTGGGGGAATGTTAGGGTTTTGGAGAGAGTTAGGTTTTCAGAGAGGGCAAGGGTTTGGGAGAGAGTTAGGCTTTGGAGAGGGTTAGTGTTTTGGAGATGGTCAGTGTTTGCGAGACGGTAAAGGTTTGGGAGTGGGTTAGGGTTTGTGAGAGTGTTAGGGTTTGGGAGAGGTTAAGGTTTTGCAGAAAGTTAGGGTTTGGGTCATGGTTAGGTTTTGGGAGTGTCTTAGGGTTTGCGAGAGGGTTAGGGTTTGGGAGAGAGTTAGGGTTTGGGAGAGAGTAAGGGTTTGGGAGCATGTTAGGGTTTGGGAGAAGGTAAGGATTTTGGTGAGGGCAAGGGTTTGGGAGAGAGTTAGGGTTTGGGAGAGCGTTAGTGTTTGGGAGAGGGAAGGGTTTGGGAGAGGGTTAGGGTTTGGTTGAGGTTTAGAGTTTTGGGGGACTGTTAGGGTTTGGGAGAGGGTTAGGGCTTGGGAGATGGTAAGGGTTTGGAGTGAGTAAGTGTTGGGAGAGTGCAAGCATTTGGAAGAGGGTAACGGTTTGGGAGAGGTTAGGGTTTGGAGAGTGTAAGGTTTTGGGAGAGAGTTAGGGTTTGGGAGAGTTAAGGGTTTGGGAGAGAGTTAGGGTTTGGGAGAGGGTAAGGATTCTGGAGAGTTAGGGTTCGCGAGAGGTTTAGGGTTTGGGAGATGGTAAGGGTTTTGGAGAGGGTTTAGGTTTTGGAAGAGGGTAAGGGTTTGGGAGAGATTTAGGGTTTGGGTAAGGGTAAGGGTTTGGGAGAGGGTTAGGGTTGGGGAGTGTTAGGGTTTTGGGAGAGAGTTAGGGTGTGGTAGAGTTTAAGGGTTTGGGAGAGAGTTAGGGTTTGGGAGAGGGTAAGGATTCTGGAGAGAGTTAGGGTTCGGGAGAGGTTTAGGGTTTGGGAGATGGTAAGGGTTTTGGAGAGGGTTAGGTTTTGGAAGAGGGTAAGGGTTTGGGAGAGTGTTAGGGTTTGGGAGAGGGTTAGGGTTTGGGAGAGGGTTAGGGTTTGGGGGAGTGTTAGGGTTTTGGAGAGAGTTAGGTTTTTCAGAGAGGGCAAGGGTTTGGGAGAGAGTTAGGGTTTGGGGGAGGGAAAGGGTTTGGAAGAGAGTTAGGTTTTGGGCGAGGGTTAGGTTTTGGGAGATGGTAAGGGTTTGGGAGAGTTTAAGCGTTTGGGAGAGGGTTAGGGTTTGGGAGAGGGTTAGGATTTGGGAGAGGGTTAGGGTTTGGGTGAGGATTAGTGTTTGTGGGAGTGTTAGGGTTTGGGAGACGGTTAGGGTTGGGGAGATGGTAAGGGTTTGGGAGAGTGTAAGGGTTTTGGAGAGGGTAGGTTTTGGGAGAGAGTAAGGTTTTGGGAGAGGGTAAGGTTTTGCAGAGAGTTATAGTTTGTGTCATGGTTAGGGTTTGGGAGAGGGTTAGGATTTGCGAGAGGGTTAGGGTTTAGGAGCGGTTTAGGGTTTGGGAGTGAGTTAGGGTTTGGGAGAGAGTTAGGGTTTTGGAGATAGTAGGTTTTGAGAGAGAGTAAGGGTTTTGGTGAGGGCAAGGGTTTGGGAGAGAGTTAGGGTTTTGGAGATGGTAGGTTTTGAGAGAGAGTAAGGGTTTTGGTGAGGGCAAGGGTTTGGGAGAGAGTTAGGGTTTGGGGAGAGCGTTAGGGTATGGGAGAGGTTTAGGGTTTTGGGAGAGAGTTAGGGTATGGGAGATGTTTAAGGTTTGGGAGAAAGTTAGGGTTTGGGAGAGGGTTAGGTTTTGGAAAAGGGTAAGCGTTTGGGAGAGGGTGAGGCTTTGGGAGAGGGTTAGGGTTTGGGGGAGGGTTAGGGTTTGGGAGAGGGTAAGGGTTTGGGAGAGGGTTAGGGTTTGTGAGAGGGTTAGGGCTTGGGAGATGGTTAGGGTTTGGGTGAGTGTAAGGGTTTGGGAGAGTGTAAGGGTTTGGGAAAGGGTTAGGGTTTGGGGGAGGGTTAGGGTTTTGGAGAGGGTAAGGGTTTGGGAGAGGGTTAGGGTTTCGGAGAGGGTTAGGGTTTGGGGGAGTGTTAGGGTTTGTGAGAGGGTAAGGGTTTGGGAGAGGGTTAGGGTTTGGGAGAGGGTTAGGGTTTGGGGGAGTGTTAGGGCTTGGGAGAGGGTAAGGGTTTGTGAGAGGGTTAGGGTTTGGGCGAGAATTAGGGTGTGGGAGAGTTTAAGGGTTTGGGAGAGAGTTAGGGTTTGGGAGAGGGTAAGGATTCTGGAGAGAGTTAGTGTTCGTGAGAGGTTTTGGGTTTGGGAGATGGTAAGGGTTTTGGAGAGGGTTAGGTTTTGGAAGAGGGTAAGGGTTTGGGAGAGATTTAGGGTTTGGGTAAGGGTAAGGGTTTGGGAGAGGTTTAGGGTTTGGGGGAGTGTTAGGGTTTTGGAGAGAGTTAGGTTTTCAGAGAGGGTAAGGGTTTCGGAGAGTGTTACGGATTGGGAGAGGGTAAGGGTTTGGGAGAGGGTAAGGGTTTGGGAGAGCGTTAGGGTTTGGGCGAGGGTTAGGGTTTGGGGGAGTGTTAGGGTTTTGGAGAGGGTAAGGGTTTGGGAGAGGGTTAGGGTTTGGGCGAGGGTTAGGGTTTGGGGGAGTGTTAGGGTTTGTGAGAGGGTAAGGGTTTGGGAGAGGGTTAGGGTTTGGGAGAGGGTTAGGGTTTGGGGGAGTGTTAGGGCTTGGGAGAGGGTAAGGGTTTGTGAGAGGGTTAGGGTTTGGGCGAGAATTAGGGTTTGGGAGAGAGTTAGGGTTTGGGAGAGAGTAAGGGTTTGGGAGCATGTTAGGGTTTGGGAGAAGGTAAGGATTTTGGTGAGGGCAAGGGTTTGGGAGAGAGTTAGGGTTTGGGGAGAGCGTTAGTGTTTGGGAGAGGGTAAGGGTTTGGGAGAGGGTTAGCGTTTGGGTGTGAGTTATCGTTTGGGATAGTGTTACCATTTGGGAGAGGGGCAGGGTTTGGGAGAGAGTTCAGGTTTGGGCGAGGGTAAGGATTTGGAAGAGAGTTAGTGTTTCAGAGAGGGTTAGTTTATGGGAGAGAGTAAGTGTTTGGTAGAGGGTTAAGATTTGGGTGAGGTTTAGGGTTTGGGAGAGGGTAAGGGTTTGGGAGCGGTAGGTTTTGGTTGAGGTTTAGGGTTTGGGAGAGTGTTAGAGTTTGCGAGAGGGTTAGGGTTGGGGAGATGGTAAGGGTTTGGGAGATGTTTAAGGTTTGGGAGTGAGTAAGTGTTTGGGAGAGTGCAAGCATTTGGAAGAGGGTAACGGTTTGGGAGAAGGTTAGGGTTTGGGAGAGTGTAAGGTTTTGGGAGAGAGTTAGGGTTTGGGAGAGTTTAAGGGTTTGGGAGAGAGTTAGGGTTTGGGAGAGGGTAAGGATTCTGGAGAGTTAGGGTTCGCGAGAGGTTTAGGGTTTGGGAGATGGTAAGGGTTTTGGAGAGGGTTAGGTTTTGGAAGAGGGTAAGGGTTTGGGAGAGATTTAGGGTTTGGGTAAGGGTAAGGGTTTGGGAGAGGGTTAGGGTTTGGGGGAGTGTTAGGGTTTTGGGAGAGAGTTAGGGTGTGGTAGAGTTTAAGGGTTTGGGAGAGAGTTAGGGTTTCGGAGAGGGTAAGGATTCTGGAGAGAGTTAGGGTTCGCGAGAGGTTTAGGGTTTGGGAGATGGTAAGGGTTTTGGAGAGGGTTAGGTTTTGGAAGAGGGTAAGGGTTTGGGAGAGATTTAGGGTTTGGGAGAGGGTTAGGGTTTGGGGGAGTGTTAGGGTTTTGGAGAGAGTTAGGTTTTCAGAGAGGGCAAGGGTTTGGGAGAGAGTTAGGGTTTGGGGGAGGGAAAGGGTTTGGGTGAGGATTAGTTTTTGTGGGAGTGTTAGGGTTTGGGAGACGGTTAGGGTTGGGGAGATGGTAAGGGTTTGGGAGAGTGTAAGGGTTTTGGAGAGGGTAGGTTTTGGGAGAGAGTAAGGTTTTGGGAGAGGGTAAGGTTTTGCAGAGAGTTATAGTTTGTGTCATGGTTAGGGTTTGGGAGAGGGTTAGGATTTGCGAGAGGGTTAGGGTTTAGGAGCGGTTTAGGGTTTGGGAGTGAGTTAGGGTTTGGGAGAGAGTTAGGGTTTTGGAGATAGTAGGTTTTGAGAGAGAGTAAGGGTTTTGGTGAGGGCAAGGGTTTGGGAGAGAGTTAGGGTTTTGGAGATGGTAGGTTTTGAGAGAGAGTAAGGGTTTTGGTGAGGGCAAGGGTTTGGGAGAGAGTTAGGGTTTGGGAGAGCGTTAGGGTATGGGAGAGGTTTAGGGTTTTGGGAGAGAGTTAGGGTATGGGAGATGTTTAAGGTTTGGGAGAAAGTTAGGGTTTGGGAGAGGGTTAGGTTTTGGAAGAGGGTAAGCGTTTGGGAGAGCGTTAGGGTTTGGGAGAGGGTTAGGGTTTGGGGGAGTGTTAGGGTTTGGGAGAGGGTAAGGGTTTGGGAGAGGGTTAGGGTTTGTGAGAGGGTTAGGGTTTGCCAGAGTGTTAGGGTTTGGGAGTAGGTAAGGGTTTGGGAGATGGTTAGGGTTTGGGAGAGTGTAAGGGTTTGGGGGAGTGTTAGGGTTTTGGAGAGGGTAAGGGTTTGGGAGAGGGTTAGGGTTTGGGCGAGGGTTAGGGTTTGGGGGAGTGTTAGGGTTTGTGAGAGGGTAAGGGTTTGGGATAGGGTTAGGGTTTGGGAGAGGGTTAGGGTTTGGGGGAGTGTTAGGGCTTGGGAGAGGGTAAGGGTTTGTGAGAGGGTTAGGGTTTGGGCGAGAATTAGGGTGTGGGAGAGTTTAAGGGTTTGGGAGAGAGTTAGGGTTTGGGAGAGGGTAAGGATTCTGGAGAGAGTTAGTGTTCGTGAGAGGTTTTGGGTTTGGGAGTTGGTAAGGGTTTTGGAGAGGGTTAGGTTTTGGAAGAGGGTAAGGGTTTGGGAGAGATTTAGGGTTTGGGTAAGGGTAAGGGTTTGGGAGAGGTTTAGGGTTTGGGGGAGTGTTAGGGTTTTGGAGAGAGTTAGGTTTTCAGAGAGGGTAAGGGTTTCGGAGAGTGTTACGGATTGGGAGAGGGTAAGGGTTTGGGAGAGGGTAAGGGTTTGGGAGAGGGTAAGGGTTTGGGAGAGGGTAAGGGTTTGCGAGAGGGTTATGGTTTGGGAGAGGTTTAGGGTTTGGGAGAGAGTTAGGGTTTGGGAGAGAGTTAGGGTTTGGGAGAGGGTAGGTTTTGGGAGAGAGTAAGGGTTTTGGTGAGGGCAAGGGTTTGGGAGATAGTTAGGGTTTGGGAGAGCGTTAGGGTATGGGAGAGGTTTAGGGTTTGGGAGAGAGTTAAGGTTTGGGAGAAGGTTAGGGTTTGGGAGAGGGTTAGGGTATGGGAGAGGTTTAGGGTTTGGGAGAGAGTTAAGGTTTGGGAGAAGGTTAGGGTTTGGGAGAGGGTTAGCTTTTGAAAGAGTTTAAGGGTTTGGGGGAGGGTTAGGGTTTGGGAGAGGGTAAGGTTTTGGGAGAGAGTTAGGGTTTGGGAGAGGTTTAGGGTTTGGGAGAGTGTTAGGGTTTGGGAGAGGGTTAGGGTTCTGGAGAGAGTTAGGGTTTGGGAGAGGTTTAGGGTTTGGGAGATGGTAAGGGTTTTGGAGAATGTTAGGTATTGGAGAGGGTAAGGGTTTGGGAGAGGGTTAGGGTTTGGGAGAGCGTTAGGGTATGGGAGAGGTTTAGGGTTTGGGAGAGAGTTAAGGTTTGGCAGAAGGTTAGGGTTTGGGAGAGGGTTAGCTTTTGAAAGAGGTTAAGGGTTCGGGAGAGGGTTTGGGTTTGGGAGAGGGTAAGGTTTTGGGAGAGAGTTAGGGTATGGGAGAGGTTTAGGGTTTGGGAGAGAGTTAGGGTTTGGGAGAGGGTTAGGGTTCTGGAGAGAGTTAGGGTTTGGGAGAGGTTTAGGGTTTGGGAGATGGTAAGGGTTTTGGAGAATGTTAGGTATTGGGAGAGGGTAAGGGTTTGGGAGAGGGTTAGGGTTTGGGAGAGCGTTAGGGTATGGGAGAGGTTTAGGGTTTGGGAGAGAGTTAAGGTTTGGCAGAAGGTTAGGGTTTGGGAGAGGGTTAGCTTTTGAAAGAGGTTAAGGGTTCGGGAGAGGGTTTGGGTTTGGGAGAGGGTAAGGTTTTGGGAGAGAGTTAGGGTATGGGAGAGGTTTAGGGTTTGGGAGAGAGTTAGGGTTTGGGAGAGGGTTAGGGTTCTGGAGAGAGTTAGGGTTTGGGAGAGGTTTAGGGTTTGGGAGATGGTAAGGGTTTTGGAGAATGTTAGGTATTGGGAGAGGGTAAGGGTTTGGGAGAGGGTTAGGGTTTGGGAGAGTGCAAGGTTTTGGGCCAGAGTTAGGGTGTGGGAGAGTTTAAGGGTTTGGGAGAGAGTTAGGGTTTGGGAGAGGGAAAGGATTCTGGAGAGAGTTAGGGTTCGCGAGAGGTTTAGGGTTTGGGAGATGATAAGGGTTTTGGAGAGGGTTAGTTTTTGGGGGAATGTTAGGGATTTGGAGAGAGTTAGGTTTTCAGAGAGGGCAAGGGTTTGGGAGAGAGTTAGGGTTTGGGAGAGGGTTAGTGTTTTGGAGATGGTCAGTGTTTGCGAGACGGTAAAGGTTTGGGAGTGGGTTAGGGTTTGTGAGAGTGTTAGGGTTTGGGAGAGGTTAAGGTTTTGCAGAGAGTTAGGGTTTGGGTCATGGTTAGGTTTTGGGAGTGGCTTAGGTTTTGCAAGATTGTTAGGGTTTGGGAGAGGTTTAGGGTTTGGTAGAGAGTTAGGGTTTGGGAGAGAGTAAGGGTTTGGGAGCGTGTTAGGGTTTGGGAAAAGGTAAGGATTTTGGTGAGGGCAAGGGTTTGGGAGTCAGTTAGGGTTTGGGAGAGGGTAAGGGTTTGGGAGAGGGTAAGGGTTTGCAGAGAGTTAGGTTTTGGGTCATGGTTAGGGTTTGGGAGAGTGTTAGGTTTTGCGATAGGGTTAGGGTTTGGGAGATGGTAAGGGTTTCGGAGAGGGTTAGGGTTTGGGAGATGGTAAGGGTTTTGGAGAGGGTTAGGTTTTGGAAGAGGGTAAGGGTTTGGGAGAGATTTATGGTTTTGGTAAGTGTAAGGGTTTGGGAGAGGTTTAGGGTTTGGGGGAGTGTTTGGGTTTTGCAGAGAGTTAGGTTTTCAGAGAGGGCAAGGGTTTGGGAGAGAGTTAGGGTTTGGAGAGTGTTACGGATTGGGAGAGGGTAAGGGTTTGGGAGAGGGTTAGGGTTTGGGAGAGGGTTCGTGTTTGGGAGAATGTTAGCATTTGGGAGAGGGTAAGGGTTTGGGAGAGTGTAAGGGTTTGGGTGAGAGTTAGGGTTTGGGAGAATTTTAGGGTTTGGAAGAGTGTCAGGATTTTGGAGAGGGTTAAGGTTTCGGAGAGTTTTAGGTTTTGGGAGAGTATTAGGCTTTGGGAGACGTTTAGTGTTTTGGAGATGGTCAGTGTTTCCGAGACGGTAAAGGTTTGGGAGTGGGTTAGGGTTTGTGAGAGTGTTAGGGTTTGGGAGAGGGTAAGGGTTTTGCTGAGAGTTAGGGTTTGGGTCATGGTTAGTGCTTGGGAGAGGGTTAGGGTTTGCGAGAGGGTTAGGGTTTGGGAGAGGGTTAGGGTTTGGGAGCGAGTTAGGGTTTGGGAGGGTGTAAGGGTTTGGGAGCGTTTGAGGGTTTGGGAGAGGGTAAGGGTTTTGGTAAGGGCAAGGGTTTGGGCGAGAGTTAGGGTTTGGGAGAGCGTTAGGGTTTGGGAGAGAGTTAGGGTTTGGGAGAGGGTAAGGGTTTGGAGAGAGTTAGGTTTGGGTCATGGTTAGGATTTGGGAGAGTGTTAGGGTTTGCGATAGGTTTAGGGTTTGGGAGATGGTAAGGGTTTCGGAGAGGGGTTAGGTTTTGGAAGAGGGGTAACGGTTTTGGAGAGATTTATGGTTTGGATAAGGGTAAAGGGTTTGGGGAGAGGTTTAGGGTTGGGGGAGTGTTAGGGTTTTCAGAGAGTTAGGTTTTCAGAGAGGGCAAGGGTTTGGGAGAGAGTTAGGGCTTGGGAGAGTGTTACGGATTGGGAGAGGGTAAGGGTTTGGGAGAGGGGTTTAGGGTTTGGGAGAGGGTAAGGGTTTGGGTGAGAGTTAGGGTTTGGGGAGAATGTCAGCATTTGGGAGAGGGTAAGGTTTTGGGAGAGGGTAAGGGTTTTGGGTGAGAGTTAGGGGTTTGGGAGATGTAGGGGTTGGAAGAGTGTCAGGATTTGGGAGAGGGTTAAGGGTTTTGGAGAGTTTTAGGTTTAGGGAGAGTGTTAGGCTTTGGGAGACGGTTAGTGTTTTGGAGATGGTCAGTTTTTTTGCGAGACGGTAAAGGTTTGGGAGTGGGTAGGGGGGGGTTTGGTGGAGACTTTTAGGGTTTGGGAGAGGTTAAGGGTTTTGCAGAGAGTTAGGGTTTGGGTCATGGTTAGGGTTTGGGAGAGGGTTAGGGTTTGCGAGAGGATTAGAGTTTGGGAGAGGTTTAGGGTTTGGGAGAGAGTTAGGGTTTGGGAGAGGTTTAGGGTTTGGGAGCGTGTTAGGGTTTGGGAGAGGGTAAGGGATTTGGTGAGGGCAAGGGTTTGGGAGAGAGTTAGGGCTTGGGAGAGCGTTAGGGTTTGGGAGAGGGTAAGGGTTTGGGAGAGGGTTAGAGTTTGGGAGAGTGTTACCATTTGGGAGAGGGGCAGGGTTTTGGAGAGAGTTCGGGTTTGGGCGAGGGTAAGGTTTTGGAAGAGACTTAGTGTTTCAGAGAGGGTCAGTTTATGGGAGACGGTAAGTGTTTGCTAGAGGGTTAAGGTTTGGATGAGGTTTAGGGTTTGGGAGAGTTTAAGGGTTTGGGAGAGGCTTAGTGTTTGGTTGAGGTTTAGAGTTTGGGGGACTGTTAGGATTTGGGAGAGGGTTAGGGCTTGGGAGATGTTTAAGTTTTGGGACAATGTAAGGGTTTGGGAGAGGGTTAGGTTTTGGAAGAGGGTAAAGGTTTGGGAGAGGGTTAGGGTTTGGGTGAGGGTAAGGGTTTGGGAGAGTGTTAGGCTTTGGGAGAGTGTAAGGGTTTGGGAGAGGGTAAGGGTTTTGGAGAGGGTTAGGGTTTGGGAGAGTGTAAGGGTTTGGGAGAGGGTAAGGGTTTTGGAGAGGGTTAGGGTTTGGGAGAGTGTAAGGGTTTGGGATAGGGTTAGGGTTTGGGAGCGGGTTAGGGTTTGGGAGAGGGTTAGGGTTTGGGAGAGGGTAAGGGTTTTGGAGAGGGCAAGGGTTTTGCAGAGAGTTAGTGTTTGGGTCATGGTTAGGGTTTGGGAGAAGGTTAGGGTTTGCGAGAGGTTTAGGGTTTGGGAGAGGGTTAGGGATTTGGAGAGGTTTAGGGTTTGGGAGAGAGTTAGGGTTTGGGAGAGAGTTAGGGTTTTGGGAGAGGTTAGGTATGGGAGAGTGTTAGGGTTTTGGGAGAGGGTTAGGGTTCTGGGAGAGGTTAGGGTTGTGTGAGAGTGTTAGGGATTTGGGAGATGGTAAGAGTTTGGGAGAGGGTCAAGGGTTTTGGAGAGGTTAAGCAGTTTGCGAGATTGTTTGGTTTTTGGGTGAGGGTAATTATGGGTTTGGGAGAGGGTTAGGCTTTGGGGAGTGTTATGGTGTTGGAGAGGTTAAGGGTTTGGGAGAGTGTTAGGGTTTGGGAGAGGGTTAGGGTTTTTGGGGAGAGTGTTAGGGTTTGGGAGAGGGTAAGGGTTTGCGGAGAGGTTAGTGTTTGGGAGAGAGTTTAGGGTTTGGGAGAGTTTCAGGGTTTCGGAATGGAGTAGGCTTTGGGAGAGGTTTAAGGATTCGGTAGTAAGAGTTAAGGTTTCGTGAGAGGGTTTAGGGTTTTGGACGTGTTAAGGGTTTTGGAGAGGGTTAGGGTTTGGGAAGAGGGTACGGGTTTGGGGAGCGATTTAGGGTTTGGGGTAGTGTAAAGGGTTTTGGGAGAGGTTTAGGTTTGGGGGAGTGTTAGGTTTTGGAGAGAGTTGGTTTTCAGAGAGGGTAAGGGTTTGGGAGGAGTGTTTACGGATTGGGCGAGGGTAAGGGTTTGGGAGAGAGTTAGGGTTTGGGAGAGGGTAAGGGTTTTGCTGAGAGTCAGGGTTTGGGTCATGGTTAGGGTTTGGGAGAGGGTTAGGGTTTGGGTGAGGGTTAGGGTTTGGGTGAGGGTTAGGGTTTGGGAGGGTAGTTTTGGGAGAGAGTAAGGGTTTTGGTGAGGGCAAGGGTTTGGGAGAGAGTTCGGGTTTGGGAGAGCGTTAGGGTATGGAGAGGTTTAGGGTTTGGGAGAGAGTTAAGGTTTGGGAGAAGGTTAGGGTTTGGGAGAGGGTTAGGGTATGGGAGAGGGTTTAGGGTTTGGGGAGAGAGTTAGGGTTTGGAGAGGGTTAGGGTATGGGAGAGGGTTTAGGGTTTGGGAGAGAGTTAGGGTTTGGGAGAGGGTTAGGGTTCTGGAGAGAGTTAGGCTTCGGGAGAGCTTTAGGGTTTAGGAGATGGTAAGGGTTTTGGAGAGGGTTAGGTATTGGAAGAGGGTAAGCGTTTGGGAGAGGGTTAGTGTTTGGGAGAGGGTTAGGGTTTGGGGGAATGTTAGGGTTTGGGAGAGGGTTAGGGTTTGTTAGAGGGTTAGGGTTTGGGAGAGTGTAAGGTTTTGGGAGAGAGTTAGTGTGTGGGAGAGTTTAAGAGTTTGGTAGAGAGTTAGGGTATGGGAGAGGGAAAGGATTCTGGAGAGAGTTAGGGTTTGCGAGAGGTTTAGGGTTTGGGAGATGATAAGGGTTTTGGAGAGTGTTAGCTTTTGGAAGAGGGTAAGGGTTTGGGATAGATTTAGGGTTTGGGCAACCGTAAGGGTTTGGGAGAGAGTTAGGGTTTGGGGGAATGTTAGGGTTTTGGAGAGAGTTAGGTTTTCAGAGAGGGCAAGGGTTTGGGAGAGAGTTAGGCTTTGGGAGAGGGTTAGTGTTTTGGAGATGGTCAGTGTTTGCGAGACGGTAAAGGTTTGGGAGTGGGTTAGGGTTTGTGAGAGTGTTAGGGTTTGGGAGAGGTTAAGGTTTTGCAGAAAGTTAGGGTTTGGGTCATGGTTAGGTTTTGGGAGTGTCTTAGGGTTTGCGAGAGGGTTAGGGTTTGGGAGAGAGTTAGGGTTTGGGAGAGAGTAAGGGTTTGGGAGCATGTTAGGGTTTGGGAGAAGGTAAGGATTTTGGTGAGGGCAAGGGTTTGGGAGAGAGTTAGGGTTTGGGAGAGCGTTAGTGTTTGGGAGAGGGAAGGGTTTGGGAGAGGGTTAGGGTTTGGTTGAGGTTTAGAGTTTGGGGGACTGTTAGGGTTTGGGAGAGGGTTAGGGCTTGGGAGATGGTAAGGGTTTGGGAGTGAGTAAGTGTTTGGGAGAGTGCAAGCATTTGGAAGAGGGTAACGGTTTGGGAGAGGTTAGGGTTTGGGAGAGTGTAAGGTTTTGGGAGAGAGTTAGGGTTTGGGAGAGTTTAAGGGTTTGGGAGAGAGTTAGGGTTTGGGAGAGGGTAAGGATTCTGGAGAGTTAGGGTTCGCGAGAGGTTTAGGGTTTGGGAGATGGTAAGGGTTTTGGAGAGGGTTAGGTTTTGGAAGAGGGTAAGGGTTTGGGAGAGATTTAGGGTTTGGGTAAGGGTAAGGGTTTGGGAGAGGGTTAGGGTTTGGGGGAGTGTTAGGGTTTTGGGAGAGAGTTAGGGTGTGGTAGAGTTTAAGGGTTTGGGAGAGAGTTAGGGTTTCGGAGAGGGTAAGGATTCTGGAGAGAGTTAGGGTTCGCGAGAGGTTTAGGGTTTGGGAGATGGTAAGGGTTTTGGAGAGGGTTAGGTTTTGGAAGAGGGTAAGGGTTTGGGAGAGATTTAGGGTTTGGGAGAGGGTTAGGGTTTGGGAGAGGGTTAGGGTTTGGGGGAGTGTTAGGGTTTTGGAGAGAGTTAGGTTTTCAGAGAGGGCAAGGGTTTGGGAGAGAGTTAGGGTTTGGGGGAGGGAAAGGGTTTGGAAGAGAGTTAGGTTTTGGGCGAGGGTTAGGTTTTGGGAGATGGTAAGGGTTTGGGAGAGTTTAAGCGTTTGGGAGAGGGTTAGGGTTTGGGAGAGGGTTAGGATTTGGGAGAGGGTTAGGGTTTGGGTGAGGATTAGTGTTTGTGGGAGTGTTAGGGTTTGGGAGACGGTTAGGGTTGGGGAGATGGTAAGGGTTTGGGAGAGTGTAAGGGTTTTGGAGAGGGTAGGTTTTGGGAGAGAGTAAGGTTTTGGGAGAGGGTAAGGTTTTGCAGAGAGTTATAGTTTGTGTCATGGTTAGGGTTTGGGAGAGGGTTAGGATTTGCGAGAGGGTTAGGGTTTAGGAGCGGTTTAGGGTTTGGGAGTGAGTTAGGGTTTGGGAGATGGTAGGTTTTGAGAGAGAGTAAGGGTTTTGGTGAGGGCAAGGGTTTGGGAGAGAGTTAGGGTTTGGGAGAGCGTTAGGGTATGGGAGAGGTTTAGGGTTTTGGGAGAGAGTTAGGGTATGGGAGATGTTTAAGGTTTGGGAGAAAGTTAGGGTTTGGGAGAGGGTTAGGTTTTGGAAGAGGGTAAGCGTTTGGGAGAGCGTTAGGGTTTGGGAGAGGGTTAGGGTTTGGGGGAGTGTTAGGGTTTGGGAGAGGGTAAGGGTTTGGGAGAGGGTTAGGGTTTGGGAGAGGGTTAGGGTTTGGGGGAGTGTTAGGGTTTGGGGGAGGGTAAGGGTTTGGGAGAGCGTTAGGGTTTGGGCGAGGGTTAGGGTTTGGGGGAGTGTTAGGGTTTTGGAGAGGGTAAGGGTTTGGGAGAGGGTTAGGGTTTGGGCGAGGGTTAGGGTTTGGGGGAGTGTTAGGGTTTGTGAGAGGGTAAGGGTTTGGGAGAGGGTTAGGGTTTGGGAGCGGGTTAGGGTTTGGGGGAGTGTTAGGGCTTGGGAGAGGGTAAGGGTTTGTGAGAGGGTTAGGGTTTGGGCGAGAATTAGGGTGTGGGAGAGTTTAAGGGTTTGGGAGAGAGTTAGGGTTTGGGAGAGGGTAAGGATTCTGGAGAGAGTTAGTGTTCGTGAGAGGTTTTGGGTTTGGGAGATGGTAAGGGTTTTGGAGAGGGTTAGGTTTTGGAAGAGGGTAAGGGTTTGGGAGAGATTTAGGCTTTGGGTAAGGGTAAGGGTTTGGGAGAGGTTTAGGGTTTGGGGGAGTGTTAGGGTTTTGGAGAGAGTTAGGTTTTCAGAGAGGGTAAGGGTTTCGGAGAGTGTAAGGGTTTGGGAGAGCGTTAGGGTTTGGGCGAGGGTTAGGGTTTGGGGGAGTGTTAGGGTTTTGGAGAGGGTAAGGGTTTGGGAGAGGGTTAGGGTTTGGGCGAGGGTTAGGGTTTGGGGGAGTGTTAGGGTTTGTGAGAGGGTAAGGGTTTGGGAGAGGGTTAGGGTTTGGGAGAGGGTTAGGGTTTGGGGGAGTGTTAGGGCTTGGGAGAGGGTAAGGGTTTGTGAGAGGGTTAGGGTTTGGGCGAGAATTAGGGTTTGGGAGAGAGTTAGGGTTTGGGAGAGAGTAAGGGTTTGGGAGCATGTTAGGGTTTGGGAGAAGGTAAGGATTTTGGTGAGGGCAAGGGTTTGGGAGAGAGTTAGGGTTTGGGAGAGCGTTAGTGTTTGGGAGAGGGTAAGGGTTTGGGAGAGGGTTAGCGTTTGGGTGTGAGTTATCGTTTGGGATAGTGTTACCATTTGGGAGAGGGGCAGGGTTTGGGAGAGAGTTCAGGTTTGGGCGAGGGTAAGGATTTGGAAGAGAGTTAGTGTTTCAGAGAGGGTTAGTTTATGGGAGAGAGTAAGTGTTTGGTAGAGGGTTAAGATTTGGGTGAGGTTTAGGGTTTGGGAGAGTTTAAGGCTTTGGGAGAGGATTAGGGTTTGGTTGAGGTTTAGAGTTTGGGGGACTGTTAGGGTTTGGGAGAGGGTTAGGGCTTGGGAGATGGTAAGGGTTTGGGAGATGTTTAAGGTTTGGGAGTGAGTAAGTGTTTGGGAGAGTGCAAGCATTTGGAAGAGGGTAACGGTTTGGGAGAAGGTTAGGGTTTGGGAGAGTGTAAGGTTTTGGGAGAGAGTTAGGGTTTGGGAGAGTTTAAGGGTTTGGGAGAGAGTTAGGGTTTGGGAGAGGGTAAGGATTCTGGAGAGTTAGGGTTCGCGAGAGGTTTAGGGTTTGGGAGATGGTAAGGGTTTTGGAGAGGGTTAGGTTTTGGAAGAGGGTAAGGGTTTGGGAGAGATTTAGGGTTTGGGTAAGGGTAAGGGTTTGGGAGAGGGTTAGGGTTTGGGGGAGTGTTAGGGTTTTGGGAGAGAGTTAGGGTGTGGTAGAGTTTAAGGGTTTGGGAGAGAGTTAGGGTTTCGGAGAGGGTAAGGATTCTGGAGAGAGTTAGGGTTCGCGAGAGGTTTAGGGTTTGGGAGATGGTAAGGGTTTTGGAGAGGGTTAGGTTTTGGAAGAGGGTAAGGGTTGGGGAGAGATTTAGGGTTTGGGAGAGGGTTAGGGTTTGGGAGAGGGTTAGGGTTTGGGGGAGTGTTAGGGTTTTGGAGAGAGTTAGGTTTTCAGAGAGGGCAAGGGTTTGGGAGAGAGTTAGGGTTTGGGGGAGGGAAAGGGTTTGGAAGAGAGTTAGGGTTTGGGCGAGGGTTAGGTTTTGGGAGATGGTAAGGGTTTGGGAGAGTTTAAGCGTTTGGGAGAGGGTTAGGGTTTGGGAGAGGGTTAGGATTTGGGAGAGGGTTAGGGTTTGGGTGAGGATTAGTTTTTGTGGGAGTGTTAGGGTTTGGGAGACGGTTAGGGTTGGGGAGATGGTAAGGGTTTGGGAGAGTGTAAGGGTTTTGGAGAGGGTAGGTTTTGGGAGAGAGTAAGGTTTTGGGAGAGGGTAAGGTTTTGCAGAGAGTTATAGTTTGTGTCATGGTTAGGGTTTGGGAGAGGGTTAGGATTTGCGAGAGGGTTAGGGTTTAGGAGCGGTTTAGGGTTTGGGAGTGAGTTAGGGTTTGGGAGAGAGTTAGGGTTTTGGAGATAGTAGGTTTTGAGAGAGAGTAAGGGTTTTGGTGAGGGCAAGGGTTTGGGAGAGAGTTAGGGTTTTGGAGATGGTAGGTTTTGAGAGAGAGTAAGGGTTTTGGTGAGGGCAAGGGTTTGGGAGAGAGTTAGGGTTTGGGAGAGCGTTAGGGTATGGGAGTGGTTTAGGGTTTTGGGAGAGAGTTAGGGTATGGGAGATGTTTAAGGTTTGGGAGAAAGTTAGGGTTTGGGAGAGGGTTAGGTTTTGGAAGAGGGTAAGCGTTTGGGAGAGCGTTAGGGTTTGGGAGAGGGTTAGGGTTTGGGGGAGTGTTAGGGTTTGTGAGAGGGTAAGGGTTTGGGAGAGGGTTAGGGTTTGGGAGAGGGTTAGGGTTTGGGGGAGTGTTAGGGCTTGGGAGAGGGTAAGGGTTTGTGAGAGGGTTAGGGTTTGGGCGAGAATTAGGGTGTGGGAGAGTTTAAGGGTTTGGGAGAGAGTTAGGGTTTGGGAGAGGGTAAGGATTCTGGAGAGAGTTAGTGTTCGTGAGAGGTTTTGGGTTTGGGAGTTGGTAAGGGTTTTGGAGAGGGTTAGGTTTTGGAAGAGGGTAAGGGTTTGGGAGAGATTTAGGGTTTGGGTAAGGGTAAGGGTTTGGGAGAGGTTTAGGGTTTGGGGGAGTGTTAGGGTTTTGGAGAGAGTTAGGTTTTCAGAGAGGGTAAGGGTTTCGGAGAGTGTTACGGATTGGGAGAGGGTAAGGGTTTGGGAGAGGGTAAGGGTTTGGGAGAGGGTAAGGGTTTGCGAGAGGGTTATGGTTTGGGAGAGGTTTAGGGTTTGGGAGAGAGTTAGGGTTTGGGAGAGAGTTAGGGTTTTGGAGAGGGTAGGTTTTGGGAGAGAGTAAGGGTTTTGGTGAGGGCAAGGGTTTGGGAGATAGTTAGGGTTTGGGAGAGCGTTAGGGTATGGGAGAGGTTTAGGGTTTGGGAGAGAGTTAAGGTTTGGGAGAAGGTTAGGGTTTGGGAGAGGGTTAGGGTATGGGAGAGGTTTAGGGTTTGGGAGAGAGTTAAGGTTTGGGAGAAGGTTAGGGTTTGGGAGAGGGTTAGCTTTTGAAAGAGTTTAAGGGTTCGGGAGAGGGTTTGGGTTTGGGAGAGGGTAAGGTTTTGGGAGAGAGTTAGGGTATGGGAGAGGTTTAGGGTTTGGGAGAGAGTTAGGGTTTGGGAGAGGGTTAGGGTTCTGGAGAGAGTTAGGGTTTGGGAGAGGTTTAGGGTTTGGGAGATGGTAAGGGTTTTGGAGAATGTTAGGTATTGGGAGAGGGTAAGGGTTTGGGAGAGGGTTAGGGTTTGGGAGAGCGTTAGGGTATGGGAGAGGTTTAGGGTTTGGGAGAGAGTTAAGGTTTGGCAGAAGGTTAGGGTTTGGGAGAGGGTTAGCTTTTGAAAGAGGTTAAGGGTTCGGGAGAGGGTTTGGGTTTGGGAGAGGGTAAGGTTTTGGGAGAGAGTTAGGGTATGGGAGAGGTTTAGGGTTTGGGAGAGAGTTAGGGTTTGGGAGAGGGTTAGGGTTCTGGAGAGAGTTAGGGTTTGGGAGAGGTTTAGGGTTTGGGAGATGGTAAGGGTTTTGGAGAATGTTAGGTATTGGGAGAGGGTAAGGGTTTGGGAGAGGGTTAGGGTTTGGGAGAGTGCAAGGTTTTGGGCCAGAGTTAGGGTGTGGGAGAGTTTAAGGGTTTGGGAGAGAGTTAGGGTTTGGGAGAGGGAAAGGATTCTGGAGAGAGTTAGGGTTCGCGAGAGGTTTAGGGTTTGGGAGATGATAAGGGTTTTGGAGAGGGTTAGTTTTTGGGGGAATGTTAGGGATTTGGAGAGAGTTAGGTTTTCAGAGAGGGCAAGGGTTTGGGAGAGAGTTAGGGTTTGGGAGAGGGTTAGTGTTTTGGAGATGGTCAGTGTTTGCGAGACGGTAAAGGTTTGGGAGTGGGTTAGGGTTTGTGAGAGTGT
Source organism: Carcharodon carcharias (assembly GCF_017639515.1). Classification (NCBI taxonomy): domain Eukaryota; kingdom Metazoa; phylum Chordata; class Chondrichthyes; order Lamniformes; family Lamnidae; genus Carcharodon; species Carcharodon carcharias. The sequence continues at coordinate 152,560 of NC_054483.1, read as the reverse complement.
TAGGGTTTGGGAGAGGTTAAGGTTTTGCAGAGAGTTAGGGTTTGGGTCATGGTTAGGTTTTGGGAGTGGCTTAGGTTTGCAAGATTGTTAGGGTTTGGGAGAGGTTTAGGGTTTGGTAGAGAGTTAGGGTTTGGGAGAGAGTAAGGGTTTGGGAGCGTGTTAGGGTTTGGGAAAAGGTAAGGATTTTGGTGAGGGCAAGGGTTTGGGAGTCAGTTAGGGTTTGGGAGAGGGTAAGGGTTTGGGAGAGGGTAAGGGTTTGCAGAGAGTTAGGTTTTGGGTCATGGTTAGGGTTTGGGAGAGTGTTAGGTTTTGCGATAGGGTTAGGGTTTGGGAGATGGTAAGGGTTTCGGAGAGGGTTAGGGTTTGGGAGATGGTAAGGGTTTTGGAGAGGGTCAGGTTTTGGAAGAGGGTAAGGGTTTGGGAGAGATTTATGGTTTTGGTAAGTGTAAGGGTTTGGGAGAGGTTTAGGGTTTGGGGGAGTGTTTGGGTTTTGCAGAGAGTTAGGTTTTCAGAGAGGGCAAGGGTTTGGGAGAGAGTTAGGGTTTGGAGAGTGTTACGGATTGGGAGAGGGTAAGGGTTTGGGAGAGGGTTAGGGTTTGGGAGAGGGTTCGTGTTTGGGAGAATGTTAGCATTTGGGAGAGGGTAAGGGTTTGGGAGAGGGTAAGGGTTTGGGTGAGAGTTAGGGTTTGGGAGAATTTTAGGGTTTGGAAGAGTGTCAGGATTTTGGAGAGGGTTAAGGTTTCGGAGAGTTTTAGGTTTTGGGAGAGTATTAGGCTTTGGGAGACGTTTAGTGTTTTGGAGATGGTCAGTGTTTCCGAGACGGTAAAGGTTTGGGAGTGGGTTAGGGTTTGTGAGAGTGTTAGGGTTTTGGAGAGTTTGAGGGTTTTGCAGAGCGTTAGGGTTTGGGTCATGGTTAGGGTTTGGGAGTGGCTTAGGGTTTGCGAGAGGGTTAGGGTTTGGGAGAGTTTTAGGGTTTGGGAGAGAGTTAGGGTTTGGGAGAGAGTAAGGGTTTGGGAGCGTGTTAGGGTTTGGGAGAAGGTAAGGTTTTTGGTGAGGGCAAGGGTTTGGGAGACAGTTAGGGTTTGGGAGAGCGTTAGGGTTTGGGAGAGGGTAAGTGTTTGGGAGAGGGTAAGGGTTTGCAGAGAGTTAGGTTTTGGGTCATGGTTAGGATTTGGGAGAGTGTTAGGGTTTGCGATAGGTTTAGGGTTTGGGAGATGGTAAGGGTTTCGGAGAGGGTTAGGTTTTGGAAGAGGGTAACGGTTTGGGAGAGATTTATGGTTTGGATAAGGGTAAGGGTTTGGGAGAGGTTTAGGGTTTGGGGGAGTGTTAGGGTTTTGCAGAGAGTTAGGTTTTCAGAGAGGGCAAGGGTTTGGGAGAGAGTTAGGGCTTGGGAGAGTGTTACGGATTGGGAGAGGGTAAGGGTTTGGGAGAGGGTTAGGGTTTGGGAGAGGGTAAGGGTTTGGGTGAGAGTTAGGGTTTGGGAGAATGTCAGCATTTGGGAGAGGGTAAGGGTTTGGGAGAGGGTAAGGGTTTGGGTGAGAGTTAGGGTTTGGGAGAATGTTAGGGTTTGGAAGAGTGTCAGGATTTGGGAGAGGGTTAAGGTTTTGGAGAGTTTTAGGTTTAGGGAGAGTGTTAGGCTTTGGGAGACGGTTAGTGTTTTGGAGATGGTCAGTTTTTGCGAGACGGTAAAGGTTTGGGAGTGTGTTAGGGTTTGTGAGACTTTTAGGGTTTGGGAGAGGTTAAGGGTTTTGCAGAGAGTTAGGGTTTGGGTCATGGTTAGGGTTTGGGAGTTGCTTAGGGTTTGTGAGAGGGTTAGGGTTTGGAAGAGGTTTAGGGTTTGGGAGAGAGTTAGGGTTTGGGAGAGAGTAAGGGTTTGGGAGCGTGTTAGGGTTTGGGAGAGGGTAAGTATTTTGGTGAGGGCAAGGGTTTGGGAGAGAGTTAGGGCTTGGCAGAGCTTTAGGGTTTGGGAGAGGGTAAGGGTTTGGGAGAGGGTTAGAGTTTGGGAGAGTGTTACCATTTGGGAGAGGGGCAGGGTTTTGGAGAGAGTTCGGGTTTGGGCGAGGGTAAGGTTTTGGAAGAGACTTAGTGTTTCAGAGAGGGTCAGTTTATGGGAGACGGTAAGTGTTTGCTAGAGGGTTAAGGTTTGGATGAGGTTTAGGGTTTGGGAGAGTTTAAGGGTTTGGGAGAGGCTTAGTGTTTGGTTGAGGTTTAGAGTTTGGGGGACTGTTAGGATTTGGGAGAGGGTTAGGGCTTGGGAGATGTTTAAGGTTTGGGACAATGTAAGGGTTTGGGAGAGGGTTAGGTTTTGGAAGAGGGTAAAGGTTTGGGAGAGGGTTAGGATTTGGGTGAGGGTAAGGGTTTGGGAGAGTGTTAGGCTTTGGGAGAGTGTAAGGGTTTGGGAGAGGGTAAGGGTTTTGGAGAGGGTTAGGGTTTGGGAGAGTGTAAGGGTTTGGGATAGGGTTAGGGTTTGGGAGCGGGTTAGGGTTTGGGAGAGTGTAAGGGTTTTGGAGAGGGCAAGGGTTTTGCAGAGAGTTAGTGTTTGGGTCATGGTTAGGGTTTGGGAGAAGGTTAGGGTTTGCGAGAGGTTTAGGGTTTGGGAGAGGGTTAGGGTTTTGGAGAGGTTTAGGGTTTGGGAGAGAGTTAGGGTTTGGGAGAGAGTTAGGGTTTTGTAGAGTGTTTGGGTATGGGAGAGGTTCAGGGTTTGGGAGAGGGTTAGGGTTCTGGAGAGCGTTAGGGTTCGTGAGAGGTTTAGGATTTGGGAGATGGTAAGGGTTTTGGGGAGGGTTAGGTTTTGGAAGAGGGTAAGCGTTTGGGAGAGGGTTTGGGTTTGGGTGAGGGTAAGGGTTTGGGAGAGGGTTAGGGTTTGGGGGAGTGTTAGGGTTTGGGAGAGGGTTAGCGTGTGGGAGATTTTAAGGGTTTGGGAGAGGGTTAGGGTTTGGGAGAGTGTAAGGTTTTCGGAGAGAGTTAGGGTGTGGGAGATTTTAAGGGTTTGGGAGAGAGTTTGGGTTTGGGAGAGGGTAAGGATTCTGAAGAGAGTTAGGGTTCGCTAGAGGTTTAGGGTTTTGGAGATGGTAAGTGTTTTGGAGAGGGTTAGGTTTTGGAAGAGGGTAAGGGTTTGGGAGAGATTTAGGGTTTGGGTAAGGGTAAGGGTTTGGGAGAGGGTTAGGGTTTGGGGGAGTGTTAGGGTTTTGGAGAGAGTTAGGTTTTCAGAGAGTGCAAGGGTTTGGGAGAGAGTTAGGGTTTGGGAGAGTGTTAGGGCTTGGGAGAGTGTTACGGATTGGGAGAGGGTAAGGGTTTGGGAGAGAGTTAGGGTTTGGGAGAGGTTAGTGTTTCGGAGAATGTTAGCATTTGGGGGAGGGTAAGGGTTTGGGAGAGGGTAAGGGTTTGGGTGAGAGTTAAGGTTTGGGAGAATGTTAGGGTTTGGAAGAGTGTCAGGATTTGGGAGAGGGTTAAGGTTTCGGAGGCTTTTATGTTTAGGGAGAGTGTTAGGCTTTGGGAGACGGTTAGTGTTTTGGAGATGGTCAGTTTTTGCGAGACGGTAAAGGTTTGGGAGTGGGTTAGGGTTTGTGAGAGTGTTAGGGTTTGGGAGAGGTTAAGGGTTTTGCAGAGAGTTAGGGTTTGGGTCATGGTTAGGGTTTGGGAGTTGCTTAGGGTTTGCGAGAGGGTTAGGGTTTGGGAGAGGTTTAGGGTATGGGAGAGAGTTAGGGTTTGGGAGAGAGTAAGGGTTTGGGAGCGTGTTAGGGTTTGGGAGAGGGTAAGGATTTTGGTGAGGGCAAGGGTTCGGGAGAGAGTTAGGGCTTGGGAGAGCGTTAGGGTTTGGAGAGGGTGAGGGTTTGGGAGAGGGTTAGAGTTTGGGTGTGGGTTATCGTTTGGGAGAGTGTTACCATTTGGGAGAGGGGCAGGGTTTGGGAGAGAGTTCGGGTTTGGGCGAGGGTAAGGATTTGGAAGAGAGTTAGTGTTTCACAGAGGGTCAGTTTATGGGAGAGGGTAAGTGTTTGGTAGAGGGTTAAGGTTTGGGTGAGGTTTAGGGTTTGGAAGAGTTTAAGGGTTTGGGAGAGGATTAGGGTTTGGTTGAGGTTTAGAGTTTGCGGGACTGTTAGGATTTGGGAGAGGGTTAGGGTTTGGGAGATGTTTAAGGTTTGGGAGTGAGTAAGTGTTTGGGAGAGTGCAAGCGTTTGGAAGAGGGTAAGGGTTTGGGAGAGGGTTAGGGTTTGTGGGAGTGTTAGGGTTTGGGAGAGGGTAAGGGTTTGGGACAGGGTTAGGTTTTGGATGAGGGTAAGGGTTTGGGAGAGGGTTAGGGTTTGGGGGAGTGTTAAGGTTTGGAAGAGGGTAAGGGTTCGGGAGAGGGTTAGGGTTTGGGAGAGTGTAAGGTTTTGGGAGAGAGTTAGGGTGTGGGAGAGTTTAAGGGTTTGGGAGAGAGTTATTGTTTGGGAGAGGGTAAGGATTCTGGAGAGAGTTAGGGTTCGCGAGAGGTTTATGGTTTGGGAGAAGGTAAGGGTTTTGGAGAGGGTTAGGTTTTGGAAGAGGGTAAGGGTTTGGGAGAGATTTAGGGTTTGCGTAAGGGTAAGGGTTTGGGAGAGGGTTAGGGTTTGGGAGAGAGTTAGGGTTTGGGAGAGTGTTACGGATAGGGAGAGGGTAAGTGTTTGGGAGAGGGTTAGGGTTTGGGAGAGGGTTAGGGTTTGGGAGAGGTTTAAGGTTTGGGAGAGAGTTAGGGTTTGGGAGAGAGTTAGGGTTTGGAGAGGGTAGGTTTTGGGAGAGAGTAAGGGTTTTGGAGAGGGTAGGTTTTGGGAGAGAGTAAGGGTTTTGGTGAGTGCAAGGGTTTGGGAGAGAGTTAGGGTTTGGGAGAAGTTTAGGGTTTGGGAGAGGGTTAGGGTTTGGAAGAGGGTAAGTGTTCGGGCGAGGGTTTGGGTTTGGGAGAGGGTAGGTGTTGGGAGAGAGTAAGGGTTTTGGTGAGTGCAAGTGTTTGGGAGAGAGTTAAGGTTTGGGAGAGGGTTAGGGTTCTGGAGAGAATTAGGGTTCAGGAGAGGTTTATGGTTTGGGAGATGGTAAGGGTTCGGGAGAGGGTTTGGGTTTGGGAGAGGGTAAGGTTTTGGGAGAGAGTTAGGGTATGGGAGAGGTTTAGGGTTTGTGAGAGAGTTAGTGTTTGGGAGAGGGTTAGGGTTCTGGAGAGAGTTAGGGTTCGGGAGAGGTTTAGGGTTTGGGAGATGGTAAGGGCTTTGGAGAGGGTTAGGTTTTGGAAGAGGGTAAGCGTTTGGGAGAGGTTTAGGGTTTGGAAGAGGGTAAGGGTTTGGGAGAGGGTTAGGGTTTGGGGGAGTGTTAGGGTTTCGGAGAGGGTAAGGGTTTGGGAGAGGGTTAGGGTTTGGGAGAGTGTAAGGTTTTGGGAGAGAGTTAGGGTGTGGGAGAGTTTAAGGATTTGGGAGAGAGTTAGGGTTTGGGAGAGGGTAAGGATTCTGGAGAGAGTTAGGGTTCGCGAGAGGTTTAGGGTTTGGGAGATGGTAAGGGTTTGGGAGAGAGTTAGGGTTTGGGAGAGGGTTAGTGTTTGGGAGAATGTTAGCATTTGGGAGAGGGTAAGGGTTTGGGAGAGGGTAAGGGTTTGGGTGAGAGTTAGGTTTTGGGAGAATGTTAGGGTTTGGAAGATTGTCAGGATTTCGGAGAGGGTTAAGGTTTCGGAGAGTTTTAGGTTTAGGGAGAGTGTTAGGCTTTGGGAGACGGTTAGTGTTTTGGAGATGGTCAGTGTTTGCGAGACGGTAAAGGTTTGGGAGTGGGTTAGGGTTTGTGAGAGTGTTAGGGTTTGGGAGAGGTTAAGGGTTTTGCAGAGAGTTAGGGTTTGGGTCATGGTTAGGGTTTGGGAGTTGCTTAGGGTTTGCGAGAGGGTTAGGGTTTGGGAGAGTTTTGGGGTTTGGGAGAGAGTTAGGGTTTGGGAGAGAGTAAGGGTTTGGGAGCGTGTTAGGGTTTGGGAGAGGGTCAGGATTTTGGTGAGGGCAAGGGATTGGGAGAGAGTTAGCGTTTGGGAGAGCGTTAGGGTTTGGGAGAGGGTAAGGGTTTGGGAGAGGGTTAGGGTTTGGGTCTGGGTTATCGTTTGGGAGAGTGTTACCATTTGGGAGAGGGGCAGGGTTTGGGAGAGAGTTCGGGTTTGGTAGAGGGTAAGGATTTGGAAGAGAGTTAGTGTTTCAGAGAGGGTCAGTTTATGGGGGAGGGTAAGTGTTTGGTAGAGGGTTAAGGTTTGGGTGAGGTTTAGGGTTTGGGAGATTTTAAGGGTTTGGGAGCGGATTAGGGTTTGGTTGAGGTTTAGAATTTGGGGGACTGTTAGTGTTTGGGAGAGGGTTAGGGCTTGGGAGAGTTTAAGGGTTTGGGAGAGGGTTCGGGCTTGGGAGATGGTAAGGGTTTGGGAGATGTTTAAGGTTTGGGAGTGAGTAAGTGTTTGGGAGAGTGCAAGCGTTTGGAAGAGGGTAAGGGTTTGGGGGAGAGTAAGGTTTTTGGGGAGGGTTAGGGTTTTGGAGATGCTAACGGTTTGGGAGATGCTTAAGGTTTGGGAGACGTTTAGGCTTTGGGAGAGGGTTAGGTTTTGGAAGAGGGTAAAGGTTTGGGAGAGGGTTAGGGTTTGGGTGAGGGTAAGGGTTTGGGAGAGTGTTAGGGTTTGGGAGAGTGTAAGGGTTTGGGAGAGGGTTAGGTTTTTCGGGAGTGTTAGGGTTTTGGAGGGAGTTTGTTTTTCAGAGAGGGCCAGGGTTTGGGAGAGAGTTAGGGTTTGGGAGAGGGTAAGGGTTTGGGGGAGATTTAGGGTTTGGGAGAGCGTTAGGGTTTGGGAGAGGCTAATGGTTTGTGAGAGGGTTAGGGTTTGGGAGAGCTTTAGGGTTTCGGAGAGTGTTTGCTTTTGGGAGAGTGTAAGTGCTTGGGAGAGATTTAGGGTTTCGGCGAAGGAAAGGGTTTGGAAGAGAGTTAGTGTTTTGGAGAGGTTTAGGTTTTGGGAGAGGATAAGGGTTTGGGAGAGTTTAAGGGTTTTGGAGAGAGTTATGGTTTGGGAGAGGGTTAGGGTTTGGGACAGGGTTAGGGTTTGGGTGAGGATTAGTGTTTATGGGAGTGTTAGGGTTTGGGAGAGGGTTAGGGTTTCAGAGATGGTATTTTTTGGGAGAGGGTAAGGGTTTGTGAGCGGTTTAGGGTTTGGGAGAGTGTAAGGGTTTTGGAGAGGGTAGGTTTTGGGAGAGAGTAAGTGATTGGGAGAGGGTATGGGTTTGGGAGAGTGTAAGGGTTTGCAGAGAGTTAGGGTTTGGGTCATGGTTAGGGTTTGGGAGAGGGTTAGGTTTTTCGAGAGGGTTAGGGTTTGGGAGAGAGTCAGGGTTTGGGAGAGGGTTAGGGTTTGGGTGAGGATTAGTGTTTGTGGGAGTGTTAGGGTTTGGGAGAGGATCAGGGTTTGGGAGCGGGTTAGGGTTTGGGAGAGTGTAAGGGTTTTGGAGAGAGTTAGGGTTTGGGAGAGAGTTAGGGTTTGGGTCATGGTTAGGGTTTGGGAGAGGGTTAGATTTTGCGAGAGGGTTAGGGTTTGGGAGAGTGTGAGGGTTTGGGAGAGAGTTAGGGTATGCGAGCGGGTTAGGGTTTGGGAGAGGTTTACGGTTTGGAGAGAGTTATGGTTTGGGAGAGAGTTAGTGTTTTGGAGAGTGTAGGTTTTGGGAGAGAGTAAGGGTTTTGGTGACGGCAAGGGTTTGGAAGAGAGTTAGGGTTTGGGAGAGCGTTAGGGTAAGGGAGAGGTTTAGGGTTTGGGAGAGAGTTAAGGTTTGGGAGAAGGTTAGGGTTTGGGAGAGGGTTAGGTTTTGGAAGAGGGTAAGGGTTCGGGAGAGGGTTTGGGTTTGAGAGAGGGTAAGGTTTTGGGAGAGTGTTAGAGTATGGGAGAGGTTTAGGGTTTGGGAGAGAGTTAGGGTTTGGGAGAGGGTTAGGGTTCTGGAGAGAGTTAGGGTTCGGGAGAGGTTTAGGGTTTGGGAGATGGTAAGGATTTTGGAGAGGGTTAGGTTTTGGAAGAGGCTAAGCGTTTGGCAGAGGGTTAGGGTTTGGGAGAGTGTGAGGTTTTGGGAGAGAGTTAGGGTTTGGGAGAGGGTTAGTGTTTTGGAGATGGTCAGTGTTTGCGAGATGGTAAAGGTTTGGGAGTGGGTTAGGGTTTGTGAGAGTGTTAGAGTTTGGGAGAGGGTAAGGGTTTGGTGAGAGTGTTAGGATTTGGGAGAGTGTCAGCGTCTGGGACAGGGTAAGGATTTGGGAGAGGGTTAGGATTTGGGAGAGGGTAAGGGTTTGGTGAGAGTGTTAGGATTTGGGAGAGTGTCAGCGTCTGGGACAGGGTAAGGATTTGGGAGAGGGTTAGGATTTGGGAGAGGGTTAGGATTTGGGAGAGGGTAAGGGTTTGGGAGAGTGTTATGGTTTTGGACACGGTACTGTTTTGGGACAGGGTTAGGGTTTGGGAGAGGGTTAGGGTTTGGGAGAGGGTTAGGGTTTGGGAGAGGGTTAGGGTTTGGGAGAGGGTTAGGGTTTGGGAGAGGGTAAGGGTTTAGGACAGGGTAAGTGTTTGGGAGAGGGTAAAATCTGGGAGGAGGTAAGGTTTTGGGAGAGGGTTACGGTTTGGGAGAGGGTTAAGTTTATGGATTGGGTAATGTTTTCGGAGAGGGTTAAGGTTTGGGAGAGGGTAAGGGTTTTGGAGAGATTTAAGGTTTGGGTCATTGTTAGGGTTTGGGAGAAGGTTAGGGTTTGCGAGAGGGTTAGGGTTGTGGGAGGTTAAGGTTTTTGGAGAGGTTAGGATTTGGGAGAGAATTAGGGTTTGGCAGAGGGTTAGGGTTTGGGAGATGGTAAGGGTTTAGCAGAGGGTAAGTGTTTGGGAGAGGGTTATGGTTTGGGAGGATGTAAGGATTTGGGAGAGTGTTAGGGTTTGGGAGAGGGTTAACTTTTGGGATTGGGTAAGGGTTTGGGAGAGGGTTAGGGTTTGGTAGAGGGAAATTATTAGGGTTAGGGTTAGGGTTTGGGAAATGGTTGGGGTTTGGGAGAGGTTAAAGTTTTGTGATTGGGTAAGTGATTGTGAGATCGTAAGGGCTTGGGAGAGAGTTAGGGTTTGGTAGAGTGTTAGGGTTTGTGTGAGGGTAAGGGTTTGGGAGAGGGTAAGACTTTGGGAGAGGGTTAAGGTTACGGAGAGCGTAAGGGTTTGGGAGACTTATGTGTTTTGGAGGGGGTTAGGGTTTGTGAGAGGTTAAGGGTTTGGAGAGTCTTAGAGTTTCGGAGAGTGTTAGGGTTTGGGAGAGGGTAAGCATTTTGGCGACGGTCAATGTTTGGGAGAGGTTGAGGGTTTGGGGGAGGGTTAGGGTTTTTGATGGTGTTAGGGTTTGGGAGAGGGTAGGGGTTTGGGAGTGGGTAAGGGTTTGGGAGAGGGTTAGGATTTGGGAGACAGTTAGGGTTTGGGTGAGTGTTAGGGTTTTGGAGAGAGTTATGTTTTCAGAGAGGGCAAGGGATTGGGAGAGACTTAGGGTTTGGGAGAGTGTTAAGGTTTGGGAGAGGGTAACGGTTTGGGAGAGGGTTAGGATTTGGGAGAGAGTTAGGGTTTGGGAAAGGGTTAGGGTTTGGAAGAGGGTAAGGATTTGGGAGAGGGTTAGGGTTTCAGAGAGTTTTAGGTTTAGGGAGAGTGTTAGGCTTTGGGAGAGGGTTAGTGTTTTGGAGATGGTCAGTGTTTGCGAGATGGTAAAGGTTTGGGAGTGGGTTAGGGTTTGTGAGAGTGTTAGCGTTTGGGAGAGGGTAAGGGTTTGGTGAGAGTGTTAGGATTTGGGAGAGTGTCAGCGTCTGGGACAGGGTAAGGATTTGGGAGAGGGTCAGGATTTGGGAGAGGGTTAGGATTTGGGAGAGGGTAAGGGTTTGGGAGAGTGTTATGGTTTTGGACACGGTACTGTTTTGGGACAGGGTTAGGGTTTGGGAGAGGGTTAGGGTTTGGGAGAGGGTTAGGGTTTGGGAGAGGGTTAGGGTTTGGGAGAGGGTTAGGGTTTGGGAGAGGGTAAGGGTTTAGGACAGGGTAAGTGTTTGGGAGAGGGTAAAATCTGGGAGGAGGTAAGGTTTTGGGAGAGGGTTAGGGTTTGGGAGAGGGTTAAGTTTATGGATTGGGTAATGTTTTGGGAGAGGGTTAAGGTTTGGGAGAGGGTAAGAGTTTTGGAGAGATTTAAGGTTTGGGTCATTGTTAGGGTTTGGGAGAAGGTTAGGGTTTGCGAGAGGGTTAGGGTTGTGGGAGGTTAAGGGTTTTGGAGAAGGTTAGGGTTTGGGAGAGAATTAGGGTTTGGCAGAGGGTTAGGGTTTGGGAGAGGGTAAGGGTTTAGCAGAGGGTAAGTGTTTGGGAGAGGGTTATGGTTTGGGAGGATGTAAGGATTTGGGAGAGTGTTAGGGTTTGGGAGAGGGTTAACTTTTGGGATTGGGTAAGGGTTTGGGAGAGGGTTAGGGTTTGGTAGAGGGAAATTATTAGGGTTAGGGTTAGGGTTTGGGAAATGGTTGGGGTTTGGGAGAGGTTAAAGTTTTGTGATTGGGTAAGTGATTGTGAGATCGTAAGGGCTTGGGAGAGAGTTAGGGTTTGGTAGAGTGTTAGGGTTTGTGTGAGGGTAAGGGTTTGGGAGAGGGTAAGACTTTGGGAGAGGGTTAGGGTTACGGAGAGTGTAAGGGTTTGGGAGACTTATGTGTTTTGGAGGGGGTTAGGGTTTGTGAGAGGTTAAGGGTTTGGAGAGTCTTAGAGTTTCGGAGAGTGTTAGGGTTTGGGAGAGGGTAAGCATTTTGGCGACGGTCAATGTTTGGGAGAGGTTGAGGGTTTGGGAGAGGGTTAGGGTTTTTGATGGAGTTAGGTTTTGGGAGAGGGTAGGGGTTTGGGAGTGGGTAAGGGTTTGGGAGAGGGTTAGGATTTGGGAGACAGTTAGGGTTTGGGTGAGTGTTAGGGTTTTGGAGAGAGTTATGTTTTCAGAGAGGGCAAGGGATTGGGAGAGACTTAGGGTTTGGGAGAGTGTTAAGGTTTGGGAGAGGGTAACGGTTTGGGAGAGGGTTAGGATTTGGGAGAGAGTTAGGGTTTGGGAAAGGGTTAGGGTTTGGAAGAGGGTAAGGATTTGGGAGAGGGTTAGGGTTTTGGAGAGCTTTAGGGTTTGGGAGAGTTTTAGGTTTTGGGAGAAGGTTAGTGTTTTGGAGATGATCAGGGTTTGCGAGACGGTAAAGGTTTGGGAGAGGGTTAGGGTTTGGGAGAGAGTTAGGGTGCGGTAAAGTGTAAGGGTTTTGGAGAAGGTTAATGTTTGGGAGAGGTTTATGGTTTGGGAGAGTGTTAGGTTTTGGGATGGAGTTAGGTTTTGGGAGAGTTTAAGGGTTTGGGAGAGAGTTACGGTTTGGGAGAGTGTTAGGGTTTTGGAGAGCGTTAGGTTTTCAGAGAGGGCAAGGGTTTGCGAGAGAGTTAGGGTTTGGTAGAGTGTAAGTGTTTGGGAGAGGGTTAGGGTTTGGGAGGATGTAAGGGTTTGGAAGAGGGTTAGGGTTTGGGAGAAGGTAAGGGTTTGGGGAAGGTGTTAGGGTTTGGGAGAGTGTAAGTGTTTGGGACAAGGTAAGGATTTGGGAGAGAGTTAGGATTTGGGAGAGGGTAAGTGTTTGGGAGAGTTTTGGAGTTTGGGAGTGGGTAAGTGTTTGGGAGAGTGTTAGGGTTTGGGAGAGGGTACAGTTTTGGGAGAGGGTTAGGGTTTGGGAGAGGGTTAGGGTTTGGGAGAGATTTAGGGTTTGGGAGAGGGTTAGGGTTTGGGAGAGGGTAAGGGTTTGGCAGTGCGTAAGGGTTTGGGAGAGGGTTAGGGTTTTGGAGAGCGTAAGGGTTTTGGAGAGATTTAGGGTTTGGGTCATTGTTAGGGTTTGGGAGAAGGTTAGGGTTTGCGAGAGGGTTAGGGTTGTGGGAGGTTAAGGGTTTTGGAGAAGGTTAGGGTTTGGGAGAGAGTTAGGGTTTGGGAGAGTGTTAGGTTTTCAGAGAGGGCAAGGGTTTGGGAGAGAATTAACGTTTGGCAGAGGGTTAGGGTTTGGGAGAGGGTAAGGGTTTAGCAGAGGGCAAGTGTTTGGGAGAGTGTTATGGTTTGGGAGGATGTAAGGATTTGGGAGAGTGTTAGGGTTTGGGAGAGGGTTAACCTTTGGGATTGGGTAAGGGTTTGGGAGACGGTTAGGGTTTGGTAGAGGGGTAGGGTTTGGGTGAGGGTAAGGGTTGGGAAGGTTAATGATTTGGGAGATGGTTTGGGTTTTGGGAGAAGGTAAGGGTTTGGGCGATGGTTAGGGTTTGGGAGAGGTTTATTGTTTGGTCGAGTGTTAGGGAATGGGATAGGGTTAGTGTTTGGGAGATGTTAAGTGTTTTGGAGATGGTTAATGTTTGGGAGAGGGTTAGGGTTTGTGTGAGTGTTAGGGATTGGGAGTGAGTTAGGGTTTGGGAGAGGGTAAGGTTTTGGGAGCGGGTTAGGGTTTGGGAGAGGGTAAGGATTTGGGGGAGAGTTAGCGTTTGGGAGAGTGTTAGCATTTGGGCGAGGGAAAGGGTTTCGAAGAGATATAGGGTTTGGGCGAGGGAAAGGGTTTCGAAGAGAGTTAGGGTTTCGGTGGGGGTTAGGTTTTGAGAGAGGATAAGGGTTTGGGAGAGTTTAAGGTTTTGGGAGAGAGTTAGGGTTTGGGAGAGGGTTAGGGTTTGGGAGGATGTAAGGATTTGGGAGAGGGTTAGGGTTTGGGAGAGGGTTAAGTTTTGGGATTGGGTAAGGGTTTGGGAGAGGGTTAGGGTTTGGGAGAGTGTCAGCATTTGACGAGGGAAAGGGTTTGGAAGAGAGTTAGGGTTTGGGCGAGTGAACGGGTTTGGAAGAGAGTCAGGTTTTCAGAGAGGGCAAGGGTTTGGGAGAGAGTTAGGGTTTGGTAGCGGGTAAGGGTTTGCGAGAGAGTTAGGGTTTGGGAGGATGTAAGGGTTTGGGAGCGGGTAAGGGTTTGCGAGAAGGTAAGGGTTTGGTGAGAGTGTTAGTATTTGGGAGAGTGTAAGTGTTTGGGACAAGGTAAGGATTTGGGAGAGGGTTAGGGTTTGGGAGAGGGTTAGGGTTTGGGAGAGGGTAAGGGTTTGGGAGATGTTTAAGGTTTGGGAGAGAGTTAGGGTTTGGGAGAGGGTTAGGGTTAGGGAGAGAGTTAGGGTTTGGGAGAGGGTTAGGGTTTGGGAGAGGGTTAGGGTTAGGGAGATGGTTAGGGTTTGGGAGAGGGTTAGGGTTTGGGAGAGGGTTAGGGTTTGGGAGAGGGTTAGGGTTTGGGAGAGGGTTAGGGTTAGGGAGATGGTTAGGGTTTGGGAGATGGTTAGGGTTTGGGAGATGGTTAGGGTTAGGGAGATGGTTAGGGTTTGGGAGAGGGTAAGGGTTTGGGAGATGTTTAAGGTTTGGGAGAGAGTTAGGGTTTGGGAGAGGGTTAGGGTTAGGGAGAGAGTTAGGGTTTGGGAGAGGGTTAGGGTTTGGGAGAGGGTTAGGGTTAGGGAGATGGTTAGGGTTTGGGAGATGGTTAGGGTTTGGGAGATGGTTAGGGTTAGTGAGATGGTTAGGGTTTGGGAGAGGGTAAGGGTTTGGGAGAGATTTAGGGCTTGGGAGAGGGTTAGGGTTTGGGAGAGGATAAGGGTTTGGGAAAGTTTAAGGGTTTTGGGACCGGGTTAGGTTTTGGGAGAGATTTAGCTTTTGGGTCATTGTTAGGGTTTGGGTGTGGGTAAGGGTTTGGGAGAGGGTTAGGGTTTGGGAGAGTGTCAGCATTTGACGAGGGAAAGGGTTTGGAAGAGAGTCAGTTTTTCAGAGAGGGCAAGGGTTCGGGAGAAAGTTAGGGTTTGGTAGCGGGTAAGTGTTTGCTAGAGAGTTAGGGTTTGGTAGGGCGTAAGGGTTTGGGAGAGGGTTAGGGTTTGGGAGAGGGTTAGGGTTTTGGAGAGGTTAAGGGTTTGGGAGAGAATTAGGGTTTTGGAGAGGGTTAGGGTTTGGGAGAGGTTTAGTGTTTGGGAGAGGGTAAGGGTTTAGCAGAGGGTAAGTGTTTGGGAGAGGGTTATGTTTTGGGAGGAAATAAGGATTTGGGAGAGTGTTAGGGTTTGGGAGAGGGTTAGGGTTTGGGAGAGGGTTAAGTTTTGTGATTGGGTAAGGGTTTGGGAGAGGGTTAGGGTTTGGTAGAGGGGTAGGGTTTGGGTGAGGGTAAGGGTTTGGGAGAGTGTTAGGGTTTGGGACAGGGTACTGTTTTGGGAGAGGGTTAGGGTTTGGGAGAGGTTTAAGGTGAGGGAGAGAGTAAGGGTTTAGGAGAGGGTAAGTGTTTGGGAGAGGGTAATGGTTTGGGAATGGGTTAGGGTTTGGGAGAGGTTTAGGGTTTGGGAGAGTGTTAACGTTTGACGAGGGAAAGGGTTTGGAAGAGAGTTAGGGTTTGGGCGAGGGAACGGGTTTGGAAGAGAGTCACACTTTCAGAGAGGGCAAGGGTTTGGGAGAGAGTTAGGGTTTGGTAGAGGGTAAGGGTTTGCGAGAGAGTTAGGGGTTGGTAGAGCATAAGGGTTTGGTAGAGGGTTAGTGTTTGGGAGGATGTAAGGGTTTGGGAGCGGGATAGCGTTTGGGAGAAGGGAAGGGTTTGGTGAGAGAGTTAGGGTTTGGGAGAGGGTAAGTGTTTGGGACAAGGTAAGGATTTGGGAGAGAGTTAGGATTTGGGAGAGGGTAAGTGTTTGGGAGAGTGTTAGGGTTTGGGAGACGGTTAGGGTTTGGGAGAGTGTTAGCGTTTGACGAGGGAAAGGGTTTGGAAGACAGTTAGGGTTTGGGCGAGGGGACGGGTTTAGAAGAGAGTTAGGGTTTCGGAGAGGGTTAGGTTTTGGGAGAGGATAAGTGTTTGGGAGAAGGTTAGGGTTTGGGAGAGGGTTAGGGTTTGGGAGAGGGAAAGTGTTTGGGAGAGTTTTGGAGTTTGGGAGAAGGTAAGGGTTTGGTGAGAGTGTTAGGGTTTGGGAGAGTGTAAGTGTTTGGGACAAGGTGAGGATTTGGGAGAGGGAAAGTGTTTGGGAGAGTGTTAGGGTTTGGGACAGGGTACTGTTTTGGGAGAGGGTTAGGGTTTGGGAGAGGGTTAAGGTGAGGGAGAGAGTAAGGGTTTAGGAGAGGGTAAGTGTTTGGGAGAGGGTAATGGTTTGGGAATGGGTTAGGGTTTGGGAGAGGTTTAGGGTTTGGGAGAGTGTTAACGTTTGACGAGGGAAAGGGTTTGGAAGAGAGTTAGGGTTTGGGCGAGGGAACGGGTTTGGAAGAGAGTCACACTTTCAGAGAGGGCAAGGGTTTGGGAGAGAGTTAGGGTTTTGTAGAGGGTAAGGGTTTGCGAGAGAGTTAGGGGTTGGTAGAGCATAAGGGTTTGGTAGAGGGTTAGTGTTTGGGAGGATGTAAGGGTTTGGGAGTGGGATAGCGTTTGGGAGAAGGTAAGGGTTTGGGAGAGAGTTAGGATTTGGGAGATTGTTAGGGTTTGGGAGACGGTTAGGGTTTGGGAGAGTGTTAGCGTTTGACGAGGGAAAGGGTTTGGAAGAGAGTTAGGGTTTGGGCGAGGGGACGGGTTTAGAAGAGAGTTAGGGTTTCGGAGAGGGTTAGGTTTTGGGAGAGGATAAGGGTTTGGGAGAGTTTAAGGGTTTGGGAGAGGGTTAGGGTTTGGGAGAGGGTAAGGGTTTGGGAGATGTTTAAGGTTTGGGAGAAGGTTAGGGTTTGGGAGAGGGTAAGGGTTTGGGAGAAGGTTAGGGTTTGGGAGAGATTTAGGGCTTGGGAGAGGGTTAGGGTTTGGGAGAGGGTTAGGGTTGGGAGAGAGTTAAGCTTTTGGAGAGGGTAAGGTTTTGGGACCGGGTTAGGGTTTGGGAGAGTGTAAGTGGGAGAGTTTTGGACTTTGGGAGTGGGTAAGTGTTTGGGAGATTGTTAGGGTTTGGGAGACGGTTAGGGTTTGGGAGAGTGTTAGCGTTTGACGAGGGAAAGGGTTTGGAAGAGAGTTAGGGTTTGGGCGAGGGGACGGGTTTCGAAGAGAGTTAGGGTTTCGGAGAGGGTTAGGTTTTGGGAGAGGATAAGGGTTTGGGAGAGTTTAAGGGTTTGGGAGAGAGTTAGGGTTTTGGAGAGTGTCAGGGTTTGGGAGAGGGTAAGGGTTTGGGAGAGGGTTAGGGTTTGGGAGAGGGTAAGGGTTTGGGAGAGAGTTAGGGTTTTGGAGAGTGTCAGGGTTTGGGAGAGGGTAAGGGTTTGGGAGAGGGTTAGGGTTTGGGAGAGGGTAAGGGTTTGGGAGAGGATAAGTGTTTGGGAGAAGGTTAGGGTTTGGGAGATGGTAAGGCTTTGGGAGAGGGTTAGGGTTTTGGAGAGGGTTAGGGTTTGGGAGAGATTTAGGGTTTGGGTCATTGTTAGGGTTTGGGCGAAGGTTAGGGTTGGGGTAGGTTAAGAGTTTTGGAGAGGGTTAGTGTTTGGGAGAGAGTAAGGGTTTGGGAGAGAATTAGGGTTTTGGAGAGGGTTAGGGTTTGGGAGAGGGTAAGGGTTTAGCAGAGGGTAAGTGTTTGGGAGAGGGTTATGGTTTGGGAGGAAATAAGGATTTGGGAGAGTGTTAGGGTTTCGGAGAGGGTTAAGTTTTGGGATTTGGTAAGGGTTTGGGAGAGGGTTAGGGTTTGGTAGAGGGGTAGGGTTTGGGAGAGGGTTAGGGTTTGGGAGAGGGTAACGATTTGGGAGAGGGTTAGGGTTTGGGAGAGGGTAACGATTTGGGAGAGGGTTAGGGTTTGGGAGAGTGTAAGGGTTTGGGAGACTTATGTGTTTGGGAGGGGGTTAGGGTTTGTGAGAGGTTAAGGGTTTGGGAGAGTCTTGTGGTTTCGGAGAGGGTAAGGGTTTGGGTGATCGTAAGGGTTTGGGAGAGATTTAGGGTTTGGGAGAGGGTTAAGGTTTGGGAGAGGGTTAGGGTTTCGGAGAGGGTAAGGGTTTGCAAGTGTGTTAGGGTTTGGGAGAGGGTAAGGGTTTGGGAGAGGGTAAGGGTTTTGGAGAGAGTTAGTGTTTGGGTAATTGTTAGGGTTTGGGAGAGGTTTAGGTTTTGGTCGAGTGTTAGGGTTTGGGATAGGTTTAGTGTTTGGGAGATGTTAAGGGTTTTGGAGATGTTTAATGTTTGCGAGAGGGTTAGGGTTTGTGTGAGTGTTAGGGATTGGGAGTGAGTTAGGGTTTGGGAGCGGGTTAGGGTTTGGGAGAGATTTAGGGTTTGGGAGAGTGTTAGGGTTTGGGAGAGATTTAGGTTTTGGGAGATTGTTAGCGTTTGGGCGAGGGAAAGGGTTTGGAAGAGAGTTAGGGTTTGGGCGAGGGAAAGGGTTTGGAAGAGAGTTTAAGGGTTTGGGAGAGAGTTAGGGTTTGGTAGACGGTTAGGGTTTGGGAGAGGGCTAGGGTTTGGGAGAGGGTTAGGGTTTGGGTGAGGATTCTGGTTTTGGGAGTGTCAGGGTTTGGGAGAGGTTTAGGGTTTGGGAGAGGTTTAGGGTTTGGGAGATGGTAAGGCTTTGGGAGATGTTTAAGGTTTGGGAGAAGTTTAGGGTTTGGGAGAGGGCTAGGGTTTGGGAGAGGGTAAGGGTTTGGGAGAGGATGAGGGATTGGGAGAGAGTTAGGGCTTGTTAGAGGGTTAGGGTTTGGGAGAGAGTTAAGCTTTTGGAGAGGGTAAGGGTTTTGGAGAGGGTTCGGGTTTGGGAGAGAGTTAATGGTTTGGGAGAGTGTTACGTTTTTGGAGAGGGCAAGGGTTTGGGAGAGAGTTAGGGTTTGGGATTGTGTAAGGGTTTGGGAGAGTGTTAGGGTTTGGGAGAGGGTTAGGGTTTGGGAGAGGGTAAGGGTTTGGGAGAGGGTTAGGGTTTGGGAGAATTTTAGCGATTGGGAGAGTTTAAGGGTTTGGGAGAGGGTAAGGGTTTTGGAGAGAGTTAGGGTTTGGTAAAGGGTTAGGGCTTGGAAGAGGGTAAGGATTTGCGAGACGTTTAGGCTTTCGGAGAGTTTTAGGGTTTGGGAGAGTGTTAGGCTTCGGGAGCGGGTTAGTGTTTTGGTGATGGTCAGGGTTTGCGAGAGTGTAATGGTTTGGGTGAGGGTTAGGGTTTGGGAGACTGTTACGGTTTGGGAGAGGGTAAGGGTTTGGTGAGAGTGTTAAGGTTTGTGAGAGCGTAAGCGTTTGGGAGAGGGTTAGGGTTTGGGAGAGGGTAAGGAGTTGGGAGAGGGTTAGGATTTGGGAGAGGGTAAGGGTTTGGGAGAGTGTTAGGGATTGGGTGAGGGTACTGTTTTGGGAGATGGTTAGGGTTTGAGAGAGGGTTAGGGTTTAGGAGAGGGTAAAGGTTTAGGAGAGGGTAATTGTTTGGGAGAGGGTTAGTGTTTGGGAGGATGTAACGGTTTGGGAGAGGGTTAGGCTTTGGGATAGGGTTAAGTTTTGGGATTGGGTAAGGGTTTGGGAGAGGGTAAGGGTTTGGGAGAGAGTTAAGGTTTGGTAGAGGGTAAGGGTTTGGGAGAGATTTAGGGTTTGGGAGAGAGTTAGGGTTTGGTAGACGGTTAGGGTTTGGGAGAGGGTTAGGGTTTGGGAGAGGGTTAGGGTTTGGGTGAGGATTCTGGTTTTGGGAGTGTCAGGGTTTGGGAGAGGTTTAGGGTTTGGGAGATGGTAAGGCTTTGGGAGATGTTTAAGGTTTGGGAGAAGGTTAGGGTTTGGGAGAGGGTGAGGGATTGGGAGAGAGTTTGGGCTTGTTAGAGAGTTAGGGTTTGGGAGACAGTTAAGCTTTTGTTGAGGGTAAGGGTTTGGGACCGGGTTAGGGTTTGGGAGTGGGTAAGGGTTTGGGAGAGGGTTAGGGTTTGGGTCATGGTTAGGGTTTGGGAGAAGGTTAATGTTTGTGAGAAGGTTAAGGTTTGGGGGAGGGTAAGGGTTTTGGAGAGGGTTCGGGTTTGGGAGAGAGTTAATGGTTTGGGAGAGTGTTACGTTTTTGGAGAGGGCAAGGGTTTGGGAGAGGGTTAGGGTTTGGGATTGTGTAAGGGTTTGGGAGAGAGTTAGGGTTTGGGAGAATGTTAGCGATTGGGAGAGTTTAAGGGTTTGGGAGAGGGTAAGGGTTTTGGAGAGAGTTAGGGTTTGGTAAAGGGTTAGGGCTTGGAAGAGGGTAAGGATTTGCGAGACGTTTAGGCTTTCGGAGAGTTTTGGGGTTTTGGAGAGAGTTAGGGTTTGGTAAAGGGTTAGGGCTTGGAAGAGGGTAAGGATTTGCGAGACGTTTAGGCTTTCGGAGAGTTTTGGGGTTTGGGAGAGTGTTAGGCTTTGGGAGCGGGTTAGTGTTTTGGTGATGGTCAGGGTTTGCGAGACTGTAATGGTTTGGGTGAGGGTTAGGGTTTGGGAGACTGTTAAGGTTTGTGAGAGCGTAAGCGTTTGGGAGAGGGTTAGGGTTTGGGAGAGGGTAAGGAGTTGGGAGAGGGTTAGGATTTGGGAGAGGGTAAGGGTTTGGGAGAGTGTTAGGGATTGGGTGACGGTACTGTTTTGGGAGACGGTTAGGGTTTGAGAGAGGGTTAGGGTTTAGGAGAGGGTAAGGGTTTAGGAGAGGGTAATTGTTTGGGAGAGTGTTAGTGTTTGGGAGGATGTAACGGTTTGGGAGAGGGTTAGGCTTTGGGATAGGGTTAAGTTTTGGGATTGGGTAAGGGTTTGGGAGAGGGTAAGGGTTTGTGAGAGAGTTAGGGTGTAGCAGAGGGGTAGGGTTTGGGTGAGGGAAAGGGTTTGGGACAGGGTAAGGATTTGGGAGAGGTTTAGGGTTTGGGAGAGTGTAAGAATTTGGGAGCCTTATGTGTTTGGGAGGGGGTTAGGGTTTGTGAGAGGTTAAGGTTTTGGGAGAGTCTTAGGGTTTCGGAGAGTGTTAGGGTTTGGGAGAGTGATGGGTTTGGGAGAGAGTTAGGGTTTGAGGGAGGGTCAGGGTTTGGGAGAGGGTAAGGGCTTGCGAGTGAGTTAGGGTTTGGGAGAGAGTAAGGGTTTGGGAGGGCGTAAGGGTTTTGGAGAGAGTTAGGGTTTGGGTAATTGTTAGGGTTTGGGAGAGTGTAAGGGTTTGGGCGACGGTTAGGTTTTGGGAGAGGGTTAGTGTTTGGTCGAGTGCTGGGTTTGGGCTAGGGTTAGTGTTTGGGAGATGGTAAGGGTTTTGGAGATGGCTAATGTTTGGGAGAGGGATAGGGTTTTTGAGAGGGTTAGGGTTTGGGAGAGAGTTAGGGTTTGGGAGAGTGTAAGGGTTTGGGAGCTGGTTAGGGTTTGGGAGAGGGTTGGGGTTTGTGAGAGGGTTAGGGGTTGGGAGAGAGTTAGGGTTTGGGAGAAGGTAAGGGGTTGGGAGCATGTTAGGGTTTGGGAGAGGTTAAGGGTTTGGGGGAGAGTAAGTGTTTGGGAGAGCGTTAGGGTTTGGAAGCGGGTAATGGTTTGGGAGAGGGTTAGGATTTGGGAGAGTATTAAGGTTTGGGAGAGTGTTAGCTTTTGGGAGAGTGTAAGGGTTTAGGAGAGAGTTAGGGTTTCGGAGAGGGTTAGGTTTTGGGAGAGGATAAGTGTTTGGGAGAGATTAAGGGTTTGGGAGAGAGTTAGGGTTTGGGAGATATTTAGGGTTTGGGAGAGGGTTAGGGTTTGGGTGAGGATTAGGGTTTGTGGGAGCGTTAGGGTTTGGGAGAGGGTTAGAGTTTGGGAGATGGTAAGGTTTTGGGAGATGTTTAAGGTTTGGGAGAAGGTAAGGGTTTGGGAGAGGGTTAAGGTTTGGTAGAGGGTAAGGGTTTGGG
Source organism: Carcharodon carcharias (assembly GCF_017639515.1). Lineage (NCBI taxonomy): Eukaryota > Metazoa > Chordata > Chondrichthyes > Lamniformes > Lamnidae > Carcharodon > Carcharodon carcharias. The sequence continues at coordinate 131,828 of NC_054483.1, read as the reverse complement.
AGAGATTTAGGGTTTGGTAGACGGTTAGGGTTTGGGAGAGAGTTAGGGTTTTGTAGAGGGTCAGGGTTTGGGAGCGGGTTAGGGTTTGGGAGAGGATTATGGTTTGGGAAGGAGTTACCGTTTGGAGAGGGGCAGGGTTTGGGAGAGAGTTATGGTTTGGGCGAGGGTTAGGGTTTGGAAGAGAGCTGGGTTTCGAAGAGGGTTAGTTTTTGGGAGAGGGTAAGGGTTTGGTAGAGCGTAAGGTTTTGGGAGAGAGTTAGGGTTTGGGAGAGGGTAAGGGTTTGGGAGAGGGTTAGGGTTTGGGTGAGGTTTAGAGTTTGGGGGAGTGTTAGTGTTTGGGAGGGTTAGTGTTTGGGAGATGGTAAGGGTTTGGGAGTTGTTTAAGGTTTGGGAGAGGGTTAGGGTTTGGGAGAGGGTTAGGCTTTGGAAGAGGGTAAGAGTTTGGGAGAGGGTTAGGGTTTGGGAGAGGGTAAGGGTTTGGGAGAGTTTTAGGTTTTGGGGAGGGTTAGGGTTTGGGAGAGGTTTAGGGAATGGGGGAGTGTTAGGGTTTGGGAGAGGGTAAGGGTTTGGGAGAGGGTGAGGTTTTGGGAGAGGGTAAGGTTTTGGGAGAGAGTTAGGGTATGGGAGAGGTTAAGAGTTTTGGAGAGTGTTAGTGTTTGGGAGAGGTTTAGGGTTTGGGTGATGGTAAGGGTTTTGGAGACGGTTACTGTTTGGGAGAGGTTTAGGGTTTGGGAGAGGGTTAGGTCTTGGGGTGGAGTTAGGGTTTGGGAGAGGGTAAGGGTTTGGGAGAGAGTTACGGTTTGGGAGACTGTTAGGATTTGGGAGAGGGTAAGGGTTTGGGAGAGGGTTAGGGTTTGGGAGAGGGTTAGTGTTTGGGAGAAAGTTAGCGATTGGGACAGGGTAAGGGTTTGGGAAATGGTAACGGTTTGGGAGAGAGTTAGTGTTTGGGAAAGGGTTAGGGTTTGGACGAGGCTAAGGATTTGCGAGAGGGTTAGGGTTTCGGAGAGTTTTAGGCTTTGGGAGAGTGTTAGGCTTCGGGAGAGGGTTAGTGTTTTGGAGATGGTCAGGGTTTGTGAGACGGTAAAGGTTTGGGAGAGGGTTAGGGTTTGGGAGAGTGTTAGGGTTTGGGAGAGCTTAAGCGTTTGGGAGAGGTTTGGAGTTTGGGACAGCTTAAGTGTTTGGGAGAGGGTCAGGGTTTGGGAGAGGGTAAGTGTTTGGGAGAGGGTTAGGGTTTGGGAGAATGCAACGGTTTGGGAGAGGGTAAGGCTTTGGGAGATGGTTAGGGTTTGGGAGAGTGTAAGGGTTTGGGAGAGAGTTAGGGTTTGTGAGAGGTTAAGGGTTTGGGAGAGTCTTAGGTTTTGGGATTGGGTCAGGGTTTGGGAGAGGGTAAGGTTTTGGGTGAGGGTAAGGTTTTGTGAGAGGGTAACGATTTGGGAGAGGGTTAGGCTTTTGGAGATGGTTAGGGTTTGGGAGAGTGTAAGGGTTTGGGAGACTTATGTGTTTGGGAGGCAGTTAGGGTTTGTGAGATGTTAAGGGTTTGGGAGAGTCTTAGGTTTTGGGATTGGGTCAGGGTTTGGGAGAGGGTAAGGTTTTGGGTGAGGGTAAGGTTTTGTGAGAGGGTAACGATTTGGGAGAGGGTTAGGCTTTTGGAGATGGTTAGGGTTTGGGAGAGTGTAAGTGTTTGGGACACTTATGTGTTTAGGAGGCAGTTAAGGTTTGTGAGATGTTAAGGGTTTGGGAGAGACTTAGCGTTTCGGAGAGTGTTAGTGTTTGGGAGAGTGTTAGGGTTTGGGAGAGTGTTAGGGTTTGGGAGAGAGTTAGGGTTTGAGAGACGGTAAAGGTTTGGGAGAGGGTTTGGGTTTGGGAGAGGTTAAGGTTTTGTGACAGTTTTAGTGTTTGGGAGAGGGTAAGGGTTTGGGAGAGGGTTAGGGTTTGGGAGAGGGTAAAAGTTTGGGAGAGTGTAAAGGTTTGGGATCGTGTATGGTTTTGGGAGAGGTGAGGCTTTGGTAGAGGGTTAGGGTTTGGGAGAGGGTAAGGGTTTGGGAGAGGGAAAGTGTTAGGGTTAGGGTTAGGGTTTGGGAGAGTTTCACGTGTTGGGATTGGGTAACTGTTTGGGAGAGAGTAAGGGTTTGGGAGAGAGTTAGGGTTTGGTTGAGGGTTAGGGTTTGGATGAGGGTAAGGTTTTGGGAGAGCGTAAGGATTTGGGATAGTTATGTGTTTTGGAGGGGGTTAAGATTTGGGAGAGGTTAAGGTTTTTGGAGAGTCTTAGGGTTTCGGAGAGTGTTAGAGTTTGGGAGAGTGTTAGGGTTTGGGAGTGGGTTAGGGTTTGGGAGAGTGTAAGGGTTTGGGAGAGTGTTAGGGTTTGAGAGAGTGTTCGGGTTTGGGAGAGTGTTAAGGTTTTGGAGAGAGTTAGGTTTTCAGAGAGGGCAAGTGTTTGGGAGAGAGTTTGGGTTTGGGAGAGTGTTAGGATTTGGGAGAGGGTAATTGTTTGGGAGCTGGTTATGGTTTGGGGGAGTGTTAGGGTTTGGGAGAGGGTAAGGGTGTGGGAGAGGGTTAAGGTTTGGGAGAGTGTAAGGTTTTGGGAGATTGTGAGGGTATGGGAGAGGTTAAGGGTTGGGAATTGAGTTAGGGTTTGGGAGTAGGTAAGTGTTTTGGAGAGAGTTCGGGTTTGGGAGAGCTTTAGGGTTTGGGAGATGGTAAGGGATTTGGAGACTGTTAATGCTTGGGTTAGGTTTAGGGTTTGTGAGAGAGCTAGGGTTTGGGAGGGAGTTAGGGTTTGGGAGAGTGTAAGGGTTTGGGAGCGTGTTAGGTTTTGGGAGAGGGTTAGGGTTTTGGAGAGGGTTAGGGTTTGGGAGAGAGTTACGGTTTGGGAAAGTGTTAGGGTTTTGGAGAGAGTTAGGTTTTCAGAGAGGGCAAGTGTTTGGGAGAGAGTTAGGGTTTGGGAGAGTGTTTGGGTTTGGGAAAGTGTAAGGGTTTGGGATAGGGTTAGGGTTTGGGAGAGGGTTGGTGTTTGGGAGAATATTAGCGTTTGGGGGAGGGTAAGGTTTGGGGAGAGGGCAAGGGTTTGGGAGAGAGTTAAGGTTTGGGAAAGGGTTAGGGTTTGGAAAAGGGTAAGGATTTTGGAGAGGGTTTTGGTTTCAGAGAGTTTTAGGGTTTGGGAGAGTGTTAGGCATTGGGAGAGGGTAAGTGTTTTGGAGATGGTCAGGGTTTGCGAGACAGTAAAGGTTTGGGAGTGGGTTAGGGTTTGGGAGAGTGTTAGGGTTTTGGAGAGAGTTAGGGTTTGAGGGAGGGTCAGGGTTTGGGAGTGGTTTATGGTTTGGGAGAGGGTTAGGGTTTGGGAGAGGATTTGATATTGGGTGAGTGTTAGTGTTTTGGAGATGGTCAGGGTTTCCGAGACGGTAAGGGTTTGGGAGAGGTTAAGGTTTTGTGACAGTTTTAGTGTTTGGGAGAGGGTAAGGGTTTGGGAGAGGGTAAGGGTTTGGGAGAGGATAAAGCTTTGGGAGAGTGTAAAGGTTTAGGATCGTGTATGGTTTTGGGAGAGGTGAGGCTTTGGTAGAGGGTTAAGTTTTGGGAGATGGTAAGGATTTGGGAGAGGGAAAGTGTTAGGGTTAGGGTTAGGGTTTGGGAAAGGGTTAGGGTTTGGGAGAGGTTATAGTTTTGGGATTGGGTAAGTGTTTGGGAGAGCGTAAGGGTTTGGGAGAGAGTTAGGGTTTGGTAGAGGGTTAGTGTTTGGGTGAGGGTAAGGGTTTGGTTGAGCGTAAGGATTTGGGATAGTTATGTGTTTTGGAGGGTTTTAGGGTTTGGGAGAGGTTAAGGGTTTGGGAGAGTCTTAGGGTTTCGGAGAGTGTTAGAGTTTGGGAGAGTGTTAGGGTTTGGGAGAGGGTTAGTGTATGGGAGAGTGTTAGGGTTTGGGAGAGTGTTAGGGTTTGGGAGAGTATTAGGGTTTGGGAGAGGGTAAGGATTTGGGAGAGGGTAAGGGTTTGGGAGTGGTTTCGGGTTTGGGAGAGGGTAATTGTTTGGGAGAGGGTAAGGGTTTGGTATAGAGTTAGGGTTTGTGAGAGGGTAAGGATTTGGGAGATGGTAAGTGTTTGGGAGAGGGTTAGGGCATGGGTGAGAGTAAGGGTTTGGGAGGGTGTTAGGGTTTCAGAGAGGGTATGGGTTTGGGAGCGGGTTAGGGTATGGGAGAGGTTAAGGGTTTGGGAGAGAGTTAAGGTTTTGGAGAGAGTTAGGTTTTCAGAGAGGGCAAAGGTTTGGGAGAGAGTTTGGGTTTGGGAGAGTGTCAGGGTTTGGGAGAGGGTTAGTGTTTGGGAGAACGTTAGCGTTTGGGAGAGGGTAAGCATTTGGGATGGATTTAGGGTTTGAGAGAGGGTAAGGGTTTGGGAGAGAGTTAGGGTTTGGGAGAGGGTAAGGGTTTAGGAGAGAGTTAGGGTTTGGGAGAGTTTTTTGGTTTCGGAGAGTGTTAGGGTTTTGGAGATGGTAAGGGTTTCCGAGACAGTAAAGGTTTGGGCGAGGGTTAAGGTTTGGTAGAGGTTTAGGGCTTGGGAGAGGATAAGGGTTTGGGCGAGGGTTAGGGTTTGGGAGAGGGTACTGGTTTGGGAGAAGGTTAGGGTTTGGGAGAGAGTTACGGTTTGGGAGAGGGTTATGGTTTGGGAGAGATTTAGGATTTTGGAGAGGGTAAGGATTTGGGAGAGGTTAAGGGCTTTGGAGAGTGTTAGGGTTTCGTAGAGAGTGAGGGTTTGGGAGAGGGTAAGGGTTTGGGAGAGATTAAGGGTTTTGGTGAGAGTAAGGGTTTTGGAGAGAGTAAGGGTTTGGGTCATGGTTAGAGTTTGAGAGAGGGTAAGGTTTTGGGAGACGGTTAGGGGCTGCGAGAGGGTTAGTGTTTGGGAGAGGGTAAGGAGGTTGGAGAGGGTTAGGGTTCGGGAGAGAGTTAGGGTTTGGGAGAGTGTTAGGTTTTCAGAGAGGGCAAGGATTTGGGAGAGCGTTACGGTTTGGAAGAGGTTAAGGGTTTGGGAGAGGGTTAGGGTTTGTGAGGGGGTTATGGTTTGAGAGAGTGTTACCATTTGGGAGAGGGGCAGGGTTTGGGAGAGTGTTAGGGTTTGGGCGAGGGTAAGGATTTGGAATCGGGTTAGGTTTTGTGTGAGGTTTAGGGTTTGGGAGAGGGTAAGGGTTTGGGAGAGGGTTAGGGTTTGGGTGAGGTTTATAGTTTGGTGGAGTGTTAGGGTTTGGGAGAGGGTTAGGGTTTGGGAGAGGGTTAGGGTTTGGGAGAGGGTTAGGGTTTGGGAGAGGGTTAGGGTTTGGGAGAGGGTTAGGGTTTGGGAGAGGGTTATGGTTTGGGGGAGTGTTAGGGTTTGGGAGAGGGTAAGTGTTTGGGAGAGTGTTAGGGTTTGGGAGAGTGTTAGGGTTTGGGAGAAGGTAAGGATTTGGAGAGGGTAAGGGTTTGGGAGAGGTTTGGGGTTTGGGAGAGGGTAAGGGTTTGGTATAGAGTTAGTGTTTGTGAGAGGGTATGGATTTGGGAGATGGTAAGTGTTTGGGAGAGGGCTAGGGCATGGGTGAGTGTAAGGGTTTGGGAGGGTGTTAGGGTTTCAGAGAGGTTATGGGTTTGGGAGCGGGTTAGGGTTTGGGAGAGCGTAAGGGTTTTGGAGAGGCTTAGGGTTTGGGAGAGAGTTAGGGTTTGGGTGAGTGTTATAGTTTTGGAGAGAGTTAGTTTTTCAGAGAGGGCAAGGGTTTGGGAGAGAGTTAGGGTTTGGGAGAGGGTTAGGCTTTGGGAGAGGGTAAGGGTTTGGGAGAGAGTTAGCGTTTGGGAGAGTTTAAGGCTTTGGGCGAAGGTAAGGATTTGGAATCGGGTTAGGTTTTGGGTGAGGTTTAGGGTTTGGGAGAGGGTAATGGCTTGGGAGAGGGTTAGGGTTTGGGTGAGGTTTATAGTTTGGGGGAGTGTTAGGGTTTGGGAGAGGGTTAGGGTTTACGATATGGTAAGGGCTTGGGATATGTTTAAGAATTGGGAGAGGGTAAGGTTTTGGGACATGGTTAGTGTTTGGGAGAGAGTAAGTGCTTGGAAGAGTGCAATCGTTTGGGAGAGGGTAAGGGTTTGGGGGAGGGTTAGGGTTTGGGAGAGAGTAAGTGCTTGGAAGAGTGCAATCGTTTGGGAGAGGGTAAGGGTTTGGGGGAGGGTTAGGGTTTGGGAGAGGGTTAGGGTTTTGGAGATGTTAAGGGTTTGGGAGATGTTTAAGGTTTGGGAGTAGGTTAGGGTTTGGGAGAGGGATAGGTTTTGGAAGGGTGTAAGGGTTTGGGAGAGGGTTATGGTTTGGGGGAGTGTTAGGGTTTGGGAGAGGGTTAGGGTTTGGGAGAGTGTAAGGTTTTGGGAGAGTGTTAGGGTATGGGAGAAGTTAAGGGTTTGGGATTGAGTTAGTGTTTGGGAGTGGGTAAGTGTTTTGGAGAGAGTTCGGGTTTGGGAGAGGTTTAGGTTTTGTGAGAGGGTTAGGGTTTGGGAGGGAGTTAGGGTTTGGTAGAGGGTAAGGGTTTTGGAGAGGGTTAGTGTTTGGGAGAGAGTTACGGTTTGGGAAAGTGTTAGGGTTTTGGAGAGAGTTAGGTTTTCAGAGAGGGCAAATGTTTGGGAGAGAGTTAGGGTTTGGGAGAGTGTTTGGGTTTGTGAAAGGGTAAGGGTTTGGGATAGGGTTAGGGTTTGGGAGAGGGTTGGTGTTTGGGAGAATATTAGCTTTTGGGGAAGGGTAAGGTTTTGGGAGAGGGTAAGGGTTTGGGAGAGAGTTAGGGTTTCAGAGAACGTTAGGGTTTGGGAGAGTGTTAGGTATTGGGAGAGGGTAAGTGTTTTGGAGATGGTCAGGGTTTGCGAGACAGTAAAGGTTTGGGAGAGGGTTAGGGTTTGGGAGAGTGTTAGGGTTTTGGAGAGAGTTAGGGATTGAGGGCGGGTCAGGGTTTGGGAGTGGATTATGGTTTGGGAGAGGGTTAGGGTTTGGGAGAGGATTTGATTTTGGGAGAGGGTTAGTGTTTTGGAGATGGTCAGGGCTTGCGAGATGGTAAGGGTTTGGGAGAGGTTAAGGTTTTGCGACAGTTTTAGTGTTTGGGAGAGGGTAAGGGTTTGGGAGAGGGTTAGGGTTTGGGAGAGGATAATGGTTTGGGAGAGTGTAAAGGTTTGGGATTGTGTATGGTTTTGGGAGAGGTGAGGCTTTGGTAGAGGGTTAGGATTTGGGAGAGGGTAAGGATTTGGGAGTGGGAAAGTGTTAGGGTTAGGGTTAGGGTTTGGGAAAGTGTTAGGGTTTGGGAGAGGTTAAAGTTTTGGGATTGGGTAAGTGTTTGGAGAGCGTAAGGGTTTTGGAGAGAGTTAGGGTTTGGTAGAGAGTTAGGGTTTGGGTGAGGGTAAGGGTTTGGTTGAGCGTAAGGATTTGGGATAGTTATGTGTTTTGGAGTGGTTTAGGGTGTGGGAGAAGTTAAGAGTTTGGGAGAGTCTTAGGGTTTCGGAGAGTGTTACAGATTGGGAGAGTGTTAGGTTTTGAGAGAGGGTTAGGGTTTTTGAGAGTGTTAGGGTTTGGGAGAGTGTTAGGGTTTGGGAGAAGGTAAAGATTTGGGAGAGGGTAAGGGTTTGGGAGAGGTTTGGGGTTTGGGAGAGGGTAAGTGTTTGGTAGAGGGTAAGGGTTTGGTATAGAGTTAGGGTTTGTGAGAGGATAAGGATTTGGGAGATGGTAAGTGTTTGGGAGAGGGTTAGGGCATGGGTGAGAGTAAGGGTTTGGGAGGGTGTTAGGGTTTCAGAGAGCGTAAGGGTTTTGGAGAGGCTTAGGGTTTGGGAGAGAGTTAGGGTTTGGGAGAGTGTTATAGTTTTGGAGAGAGTTAGTTTTTCAGAGAGGGCAAGGGTTTGGGAGAGAGTTTGTGTTTGGGACAGTGTTAGGGTTTGGGAGAGGGTAAGTGTTTGGGAGAGGGTAAGGGTTTGGGAGAGGGTTAGGGTTTCGGAGAGGGTTAGTGTTTGGGAGAATGTTAGCGTTTGGGAGAGGGTAAGCATTTGGGATGGATTTAGGGTTTGAGAGAGGGAAAGGGTTTGGGAGAGAGTTAGTGTTTGGGAGAGAGTAAGTGCTTGGAAGAGTGCAATCGTTTGGGAGAGGGTAAGGGTTTGGGGGAGGGTTAGGGTTTGGGAGAGGGTTAGGGTTTTGGAGATGTTAAGGGTTTGGGAGATGTTTAAGGTTTGGGAGTAGGTTAGGGTCTGGGAGAGGGTTAGGTTTTGGAAGAGGGTTAGGGTTTGGGAGAGGGTTAGGGTTTGGGAGAGGGTAAGGGTTTGGGAGAGGGTTATGGTTTGGGGGAGTGTTAGGGTTTGGGAGAGGGTTAGGGTTTGGGAGAGTGTAAGGTTTTGGGAGAGTGTTAGGGCATGGGAGAAGTTAAGGGTTTGGGCTTTAGTTATTGTTTGGGAGTGGGTAAGTATTTTGGAGAGAGTTCGGGTTTGGGAGAGGTTTAGGTTTTGTGAGAGGGTTAGGGTTTGGGAGTGAGTTAGGGTTTGGAGAGGGTAAGGGTTTGGGAGCATGTAAGGGTTTGGGAGAGGGTAAGGGTTTTGGTGAGGGTTAGGTTTTTGGAGAGATTTACGGTTTGGGAAAGTGTTAGGGTTTTGGAGAGAGTTAGGTTTTCAGAGAGGGCAAATGTTTGGGAGAGAGTTAGGGGTTGGGAGAGTGTTTGGGTTTGTGAAAGGGTAAGGGTTTGGGATAGGGTTAGGGTTTGGGAGAGGGTTGGTGTTTGGGAGAATATTAGAGTTTGGGGGAGGGTAAGGTTTTGGGAGAGGGTAAGGGTTTGGGAGAGAGTTAGGGTTTGGGAGAGGGTTAGGGTTTGGAAAAGGGTAAGGGTTTGGGAGAGGGTTAGGGTTTCAGAGATTCTTAGGGTTTGGGAGAGTGTTAGGCATTGGGAGAGGGTAAGTCTTTTGGAGATGGTCAGGGTTTGCGAGACAGTAAAAGTTTGGGAGAGGGTTAGGGTTTGGGAGAGTGTTAGGGTTTTGGAGAGAGTTAGGGATTGAGGGCGGGTCAGGGTTTGGGAGTGGTTTATGGTTTGGGAGAGGGTAAGGGTTTGGGAGAGGTTAAGGTTTTGCGACAGTTTTAGTGTTTGGGAGAGGCTAAGGGTTTGGGAGAGGGTTAGGGTTTGGGAGAGGATAAAGGTTTGGGAGAGTGTAAAGGTTTGGGATCGTGTATGGTTTTGGGAGAGGTGAGGCTTTGGTAGAGGGTTAGTGTTTGGGAGAGGGTAAGGATTTGGGAGAGGGACAGTGTTAGGGTTAGGGTTAGGGTTTGGGAAAGGGTTAGGGTTTGGGAGAGGTTAAAGTTTTGGGATTGGGTAAGTGTTTGGGAGAGCATAAGGGTTTTGGAGAGAGTTATGGTTTGGTAGAGGGTTAGGATTTGGGTGAGGGTAAGGGTTTGGGAGAGCGTAAGGATTTGGGATAGTTATGTGTTTTGGAGGTGTTTAGGGTTTGTGAAAGGTTAAGGGTTTGGGAGAATCTTACGGTTTCGGAAAGTGTTAGAGTTTGGGAGAGTGTGAGGGTTTGGGAGAGGGTAAGGGTTTGGGAGAGGGTAAGGGTTTGGGAGAAGGTTCGGGTTTGGGAGAGTGTAAGGTTTTGGGAGAGGGTTATGGTTTGGGGGAGTGTTAGGGTTTGGGAGAGGGTAAGGGTTTGGGAGAGGGTTATGGTTTGGGGGAGTGTTAGGGTTTGGGAGAGTGTAAGGGTTTGGGAGAGTGTTAGGATATGGGAGAAGTTAAGGGTTTGGGATTGAGTTAGTGTTTGGGAGTGGGTAAGTGTTTTGGAGAGAGTTCGGGTTTGGGATAGGTTTAGGTTTTGTGAGAGGGTTAGGGTTTGGGAGGGAGTTAGGGTTTGGGAGAGGGTAAGGGTTTTGGAGTGGGTTAGGGTTTTGGAGAGAGTTAGGTTTTCAGAGAGGGCAAATGTTTGGGAGAGTCTTAGGGTTTCGGAGAGTGTTAGAGTTTGGGAGAGTGTTAGGGTTTGGGAGAGGTTTAGGGTTTGGGAGAGTGTTAGGGTTTGGGAGAGTGTTAGGGTTTGGGAGAAGGTAAGGATTTGGGTGAGGTTTATAGTTTGGGGGAGTGTTAGGGTTTCGGAGAGGGTTAGGGTTTGAGATATGGTAAGGGCTTGGGATATATTTAAGTTTTGGGAGAGGGTAAGGTTTTGGGACATGGTTAGTGTTTGGGAGAGAGTAAGTGCTTGGAAGAGTGCAATCGTTTGGGAGAGGGTAATGGTTTGGGGGAGGGTTATGGTTTGGGAGAGAGTAAGTGCTTGGAAGAGTGCAATCGTTTGGGAGAGGGTAAGGGTTTGGGGGAGGGTTAGGGTTTGGGAGAGGGTTAGGGTTTTGGAGATGGTAAGGGTTTGGGAGATGTTTAAGGTTTGGGAGTAGGTTAGGGTTTGGGAGAGGGATAGGTTTTGGAAGAGGGTAAGGGTTTGGGAGAGGGTTATGGTTTGGGGGAGTGTTAGGGTTTGGGAGAGGGTTAGGGTTTGGGAGTGTGTAAGGTTTTGTGAGAGTGTTAGGGTATGGGAGAAGTTAAGGGTTTGGGATTGAGTTATTGTTTGGGAGTGGGTAAGTGTTTTGGAGAGAGTTCGGGTTTGGGAGAGGTTTAGGTTTTGTGAGAGGGTTAGGGTTTGGGAGGGAGTTAGGGTTTGGAGAGGGTAAGGGTTTTGGAGAGGGTTAGGGTTTGGGAGAGAGTTAAGGTTTGGGAAAGTGTTAGGGTTTTGGAGAGAGTTAGGTTTTCAGAGAGGGCAAATGTTTGGGAGAGTCTTAGGGTTTTGGAGAGTGTTAGAGATTGGGAGAGTGTTAGGGTTTGGGAGAGGGTTAGGGTTTGGGAGAGTGTTAGGGTTTGGGAGAGTGTTAGGGGTTGGGAGAGTGTTAAGGTTTGGGAGAGGGTAAGGATTTGGAGAGGGTAAGGGTTTGGGAGAGGTTTGGGGTTTGGGAGAGGGTAAGTGTTTGGGAGAGGGTAAGGGTTTGGTATAGAGTTAGGGTTTGTGAGAGGGTAAGGATTTGGGAGATGGTAAGTGTTTGGGAGATGGTTATGGCATGGCAGAGTGTAAGGGTTTGGGAGGGTGTTAGGGTTTCAGAGAGGTTATGGGTTTGGGAGAGAGTTAGGGTTTGGGTGAGTGTTATAGTTTTGGAGAGAGTTAGTTTTTCAGAGAGGGCAAGGGTTTGGGAGAGAGTTTGGGTTTGGGAGAGTGTTAGGGTTTGGGAGAGGGTAAGTGTTTGGGAGAGGGTTAGGGTTTCGGAGAGGGTTATTGTTTGGGAGAATGTTAGCGTTTGGGAGAGGGTAAGCATTTGGGATGGATTTAGGGTTTGAGAGAGGGAAAGGGTTTGGGAGAGAGTTAGGGTTTGGGAGAGGGTTAGGCTTTGGGAGAGGGTAAGGGTTTGGGAAGAAGTGAGCGTTTGGGAGAGTTTAAGGCTTTGGGCGAAGGTAAGGATTTGGAATCGGGTTAGGTTTTGGGTGAGGTTTAGGGTTTGGGAGAGGGTAATGGCTTGGGAGAGTGTTAGGGTTTGGGTGAGGTTTATAGTTTGGGTGAGTGTTAGGGTTTGGGAGAGGGTTAGGGTTTGAGATATGGTAAGGGCTTGGGATATGTTTAAGTTTTGGGAGAGGGTAAGGGTTTGGGACATGGTTAGTGTTTGGGAGAGAGTAAGTGCTTGGAAGAGTGCAATCGTTTGGGAGAGGGTAAGGGTTTGGGGGAGGGTTAGGGTTTGGGAGAGGGTTAGGGTTTTGGAGGTGTTAAGGGTTTGTGAGATGCTTAAGGTTTGGGATTAGGTTAGGGTTTTGGAGAGGGTTAGGTTTTGGAAGAGTGTAAGGGTTTGGGAGAGGGTTAGGGTTTGGGAGAGGGTAAGGGTTTGGGAGAGGGTTATGGTTTGGGGGAGTGTTAGGGTTTGGGAGAGGGTTAGGGTTTGGGAGAGTGTAAGGTTTTGGGAGAGTGTTAGGGTATGGGAGAAGTTAAGGGTTTGGGATTGAGTTAGTGTTTGGGAGTGGGTAAGTGTTTTGGAGAGAGTTCGGGTTTGGGAGAGGTTTAGGTTTTGTGAGAGGGTTAGGGTTTGGGAGGGAGTTAGGGTTTGGGAGAGTGTTTGGGTTTGTGAAAGGGTAAGGGTTTGGGATAGGGTTAGGGTTTGGGAGAGGGTTGGTGTTTGGGATAATATTAGCTTTTGGGGAAGGGTAAGGTTTTGGGAGATGGTAAGGGTTTGGGAGAGAGTTAGGGTTTGGAAAGTGTTTGGGTTTGGAAAAGGGTAAGGGTTTGGGAGAGGGTTAGGGTTTCAGAGAGTTTTAGGGTTTGGGAGAGTGTTAGGTATTGGGAGAGGGTAAGTGTTTTGGAGATGGTCAGGGTTTGCGAGACAGTAAAGGTTTGGGAGAGTGTTAGGTTTGGGTTAGGGTTTGGGAGAGTGTTAGGGTTTTGGAGAGAGTTAGGGATTGAGGGCGGGTCAGGGTTTGGGAGTGGATTATGGTTTGGGAGAGGGTTAGGGTTTGGGAGAGGATTTGATTTTGGGAGAGGTTTAGTGTTTTGGAGATGGTCAGGGCTTGCGAGATGGTAAGGGTTTGGGAGAGGTTAAGGTTTTGCGACAGTTTTAGTGTTTGGGAGAGGGTAAGGGTTTGGGAGAGGGTAAGGGTTTGGGAGTGGGTTAGGCTTTGGGAGAGGGTTAGGGTTTGGGAGAGGATAAAGGTTTGGGAGAGTGTAAAGTTTTGGGATCGTGTATGGTTTTGGGAGAGGTGAGGCTTTGGTAGAGGGTTAGGATTTGGGAGAGGGTAAGGATTTGGGAGTGGGAAAGTGTTAGGGTTAGGGTTAGGGTTTGGGAAAGGGTTAGGGTTTGGGAGAGGTTAAAGTTTTGGGATTGGGTAAGTGTTTGGGAGAGCGTAAGGGTTTTGGAGAGAGTTAGGGTTTGGTAGAGGGTTAGGGTTTGGGTGAGGGTCAGGGTTTGGGAGAGCGTAAGGATTTGGGATAGTTATGTGTTTTGGAGTGGTTTAGGGTGTGGGAGAAGTTAAGAGTTTGGGAGAGTCTTAGGGTTTCGGAGAGTGTTACAGATTGGGAGAGTGTTAGGTTTTGAGAGAGGGTTAGGGTTTTTGAGAGTGTTAGGGTTTGGGAGAGTGTTAGGGGTTGGGAGAAGGTAAAGATTTGGGAGAGGGTAAGGGTTTGGGAGAGGTTTGGGGTTTGGGAGAGGGTAAGTGTTTGGTAGAGGGTAAGGGTTTGGTATAGAGTTAGGGTTTGTGAGAGGGTAAGGATTTGGGAGATGGTAAGTGTTTGGGAGAGGGTTATGGCATGGGAGAGTGTAAGGGTTTGGGAGGGTGTTAGGGTTTCAGAGAGGGTAAGGGTTTGGGAGCGGGTTAGGGGTTGGGAGAGGGTTAGGGTTTTGGAGATGTTAAGGGTTTGGGAGATGTTTAAGGTTTGGGAGTAGGTTAGGGTTTGGGAGAGGGTTAGGTTTTGGAAGAGGGTAAGGGTTTGGGAGAGGGTTAGGGTTTGGGAGAGGGTAAGGGTTTGGGAGAGGGTTATGGTTTGGGGCAGTGTTAGGGGTTGGGAGAGGGTTAGGGTTTGGGAGAGTGTAAGGTTTTGGGAGAGTGTTAGGGCATGGGAGAAGTTAAGGGTTTGGGATTTAGTTATTGTTTGGGAGTGGGTAAGTATTTTGGAGAGAGTTCGGGTTTGGGAGAGGTTTAGGTTTTGTGAGAGGGTTAGGGTTTGGGAGGGAGTTAGGGTTTGGGAGAGGGTAAGGGTTTGGGAGCATGTAAGGGTTTGGGAGAGGGTAAGGGTTTTGGTGAGGGTTAGGGTTTTGGAGAGAATTACGGTTTGGGAAAGGGTTAGGGTTTTGGAGAGAGTTAGGTTTTCAGAGAGGGCAAATGTTTGGGAGAGAGTTAGGGTTTGGGAGAGTGTTTGGGTTTGTGAAAGGGTAAGGGTTTGGGATAGGGTTAGGGTTTGGGAGAGGGTTGGTGTTTGGGAGAATATTAGCGTTTGGGGGAGGGTAAGGTTTTGGGAGAGGGTAAGGGTTTGGGAGAGAGTTAGGGTTTGGGAGAGGGTTAGGGTTTGGAAAAGGGTAAGGGTTTGGGAGAGGGTTAGGGTTTCAGAGATTCTTAGGGTTTGGGAGAGTGTTAGGCATTGGGAGAGTGTAAGTCTTTTGGAGATGGTCAGGGTTTGCGAGACAGTAAAAGTTTGGGAGAGGGTTAGGGTTTGGGAGAGTGTTAGGGTTTTGGAGAGAGTTAGGGATTGAGGGCGGGTCAGGGTTTGGGAGTGGTTTATGGTTTGGGAGAGGGTAAGGGTTTGGGAGAGGTTAAGGTTTTGCGACAGTTTTAGTGTTTGGGAGAGGCTAAGGGTTTGGGAGAGGGTTAGGGTTTGGGAGAGGATAAAGGTTTGGGAGAGTGTAAAGGTTTGGGATCGTGTATGGTTTTGGGAGAGGTGAGGCTTTGGTAGAGGGTTAGTGTTTGGGAGAGGGTAAGGATTTGGGAGAGGGACAGTGTTAGGGTTAGGGTTAGGGTTTGGGAAAGGGTTAGGGTTTGGGAGAGGTTAAAGATTTGCGATTGGGTAAGTGTTTGGGAGAGCATAAGGGTTTTGGAGAGAGTTATGGTTTGGTAGAGGGTTAGGATTTGGGTGAGGGTAAGGGTTTGGGAGAGCGTAAGGATTTGGGATAGTTATGTGTTTTGGAGGTGTTTAGGGTTTGTGAAAGGTTAAGGGTTTGGGAGAATCTTACGGTTTCGGAAAGTGTTAGAGTTTGGGAGAGTGTTAGGGTATGGGAGAGGGTTCGGGTTTGGGAGAGTGTAAGGGTTTGGGAGAGGGTTATGGTTTGGGGGAGTGTTAGGGTTTGGGAGAGGGTTAAGGTTTGGGAGAGTGTAAGGTTTTGTGAGAGTGTTAGGGTATGGGAGAAGTTAAGGGTTTGGGATTGAGTTAGTGTTTGGGAGTGGGTAAGTGTTTTGGAGAGAGTTCGGGTTTGGGAGAGGTTTAGGTTTTGTGAGAGGGTTAGGGTTTGGGAGGGAGTTAGGGTTTGGGAGAGGGTACGGGTTTTGGAGAGGGTTAGGGTTTTGGAGAGAGTTACGGTTTGGGAAAGTGTTAGGGTTTTGGAGAGAGTTAGGTTTTCAGAGAGGGCAAATGTTTGGGAGAGTCTTAGGGTTTCGGAGAGTGTTAGAGTTTGGGAGAGTGTTAGGGTTTGGGAGAGGGTTAGGGTTTGGGAGAGTGTTAGGGTTTGGGAGAGTGTTAGGGTTTGGGAGAAGGTAAGGATTTGGGAGAGGGTAAGTGTTTGGGAGAGGGTAAGTGTTTGGTAGAGGGTAAGGGTTTGTTATAGAGTTAGGGTTTGTGAGAGGGTAAGGATTTGGGAGATGGTAAGTGTTTGGGAGATGGTTATGGCATGGCAGAGTGTAAGGGTTTGGGAGGGTGTTAGGGTTTCAGAGAGGTTATGGGTTTGGGAGAGCGTAAGGGTTTTGGAGAGGCTTAGGGTTTGGGAGAGAGTTAGGGTTTGGGTGAGTGTTATAGTTTTGGAGAGAGTTAGTTTTTCAGAGAGGGCAAGGGTTTGGGAGAGAGTTTGGGTTTGGGAGAGTGTTAGGGTTTGGGAGAGGGTAAGTGTTTGGGAGAGGGTTAGGGTTTCGGAGAGGGTTATTGTTTGCGAGAATGTTAGCGTTTGGGAGAGGGTAAGCATTTGGGATGGATTTAGGGTTTGAGAGAGGGAAAGGGTTTGGGAGAGAGTTAGGGTTTGGGAGAGGGTAAGGGTTTGGGAGAGGGTAAGGGTTTGGGAGAGGGTTAGGGTTTCGGAGAGGGTTATTGTTTGGGAGAATGTTAGCGTTTGGGAGAGGGTAAGCATTTGGGATGGATTTAGGGTTTGAGAGAGGGAAAGGGTTTGGGAGAGAGTTAGGGTTTGGGAGAGGGTTAGGCTTTGGGAGAGGGTAAGGGTTTGGGAGAGAGTTAGCGTTTGGGAGAGTTTAAGGCTTTGGGCGAAGGTAAGGATTTGGAATCGGGTTAGGTTTTGGGTGAGGTTTAGGGTTTGGGAGAGGGTAATGGCTTGGGAGAGGGTTAGGGTTTGGGTGAGGTTTATAGTTTGGGTGAGTGTTAGGGTTTGGGAGAGGGTTTGGGTGAGGTTTCTGGTTTGGTGGAGTGTTAGGGTTTGGGAGAGGGTTAGGGTTTGAAATATGGTAAGGGCTTGGGATATGTTTAAGTTTTGGGAGAGGGTAAGGGTTTGGGACATCGTTAGTGTTTGGGAGAGAGTAAGTGCTTGGAAGAGTGCAATCGTTTGGGAGAGGGTAAGGGTTTGGGGGAGGGTTAGGGTTTGGGAGAGGGTTAGGGTTTTGGAGATGTTAAGGGTTTGTGAGATGCTTAAGGTTTGGGAGTAGGTTAGGGTTTGGGAGAGGGTTAGGTTTTGGAAGAGTGTAAGGGTTTGGGAGAGGGTTAGGGTTTGGGAGAGGGTAAGGGTTTGGGAGAGGGTTATGGTTTGGGGGAGTGTTAGGGTTTGGGAGAGGGTTAGGGTGTGGGAGAGTGTTAGGTTTTGGAAGAGTGTAAGGGTTTGGGAGAGGGTTAGGGTTTGGGAGAGGGTAAGGGTTTGGGAGAGGGTTATGGTTTGGCGCAGTGTTAGGGGTTTGGAGAGGGTAAGGGTTTGGGGGAGTGTTAGGGTTTGGGAGAGGGTTAGGGTTTGGGAGAGTGTAAGGTTTTGGGAGAGTGTTAGGGTTTGGGAGAGGGTTATGGTTTGGGGGAGTGTTAGGGTTTGGGAGAGGGTTAAGGTTTGGGAGAGTGTAAGGTTTTGGGAGAGTGTTAGGGCATGGGAGAAGTTAAGGGTTTGGGATTGAGTTAGTGTTTGGGAGTGGGTAAGTGTTTTGGAGAGAGTTCGGGTTTGGGAGAGGTTTAGGTTTTGTGAGAGGGTTAGGGTTTGGGAGGGAGTTAGGGTTTGGGAGAGGGTAAGGGTTTGGGAGCATGTTAGGGTTTGGGAGAGGGTAAGGGTTTTGGAGAGGGTTAGAGTTTGGGAGAGAGTTACGGTTTGGAAAAGTGTTAGGGTTTTGGAGAGAGTTAGGTTTTCAGAGAGGGCAAATGTTTGGGAGAGAGTTAGGGTTTGGGAGAGGGTTAGGGTTTTGGAGATGTTAAGGGTTTGGGAGATGTTTAAGGTTTGGGAGTAGGTTAGGGTTTGGGAGAGGGTTAGGTTTTGGAAGAGGGTAAGGGTTTGGGAGAGGGTTAGGGTTTGGGAGAGGGTAAGGGTTTGAAAGAGGGTTATGGTTTGGGGCAGTGTTAGGGGTTGGGAGAGGGTTAGGTTTTGGGAGAGTGTAAGGTTTTGGGAGAGTGTTAGGGCATGGGAGAAGTTAAGGGTTTGGGATTTAGTTATTGTTTGGGAGTGGGTAAGTGTTTTGGAGAGAGTTCGGGTTTGGGAGAGGTTTAGGTTTTGTGAGAGGGTTAGGGTTTGGGAGGGAGTTAGGGTTTGGAGAGGGTAAGGGTTTTGGTGAGGGTTAGGGTTTTGGAGAGAATTACAGTTTGGGAAAGTGTTAGGGTTTTGGAGAGAGTTAGGTTTTCAGAGAGGGCAAATGTTTGGGAGAGAGTTAGGGTTTGGGAGAGTGTTTGGGTTTGTGAAAGGGTAAGGGTTTGGGATAGGGTTAGGGTTTGGGAGAGGGTTGGTGTTTGGGAGAATATTAGCGTTTGTGGGAGGGTAAGGTTTTGGGAGAGGGTAAGGGTTTGGGAGAGAGTTAGGGTTTGGGAGAGGGTTAGGGTTTGGAAAAGGGTAAGGGTTTGGGAGAGGGTTAGGGTTTCAGAGATTCTTAGGGTTTGGGAGAGTGTTAGGCATTGGGAGAGGGTAAGTCTTTTGGAGATGGTCAGGGTTTGCGAGACAGTAAAAGTTTGGGAGAGGGTTAGGGTTTGGGAGAGTGTTAGGGTTTTGGAGAGAGTTAGGGATTGAGGGCGGGTCAGGGTTTGGGAGTGGTTTATGGTTTGGGAGAGGGTTAGGCTTTGGGAGAGGATTTGATTTTGGGAGTGGGTTAGTGTTTTGGAGATGGTCAGGGTTTGCGAGATGGTAAGGGTTTGGGAGAGGTTAAGGTTTTGCGACAGTTTTAGTGTTTGGGAGAGGCTAAGGGTTTGGGAGAGGGTTAGGGTTTGGGAGAGGATAAAGGTTTGGGAGAGTGTAAAGGTTTGGGATCGTGTATGGTTTTGGGAGAGGTGAGGCTTTGGTAGAGGGTTAGTGTTTGGGAGAGGGTAAGGATTTGGGAGAGGGACAGTGTTAGGGTTAGGGTTAGGGTTTGGGAAAGGGTTAGGGTTTGGGAGAGGTTAAAGTTTTGGGATTGGGTAAGTGTTTGGGAGAGCATAAGGGTTTTGGAGAGATTTATGGTTTGGTAGAGGGTTAGGATTTGGGTGAGGGTAAGGGTTTGGGAGAGCGTAAGGATTTGGGATAGTTATGTGTTTTGGAGGTGTTTAGGGTTTGTGAAAGGTTAAGGGTTTGGGAGAATCTTACGGTTTCGGAAAGTGTTAGAGTTTGGGAGAGTGTTAGGGTTTGGGAGAGTGTTCGGGTTTGGGAGAGTGTAAGGTTTTGGGAGAGGGTAAGGGTTTGGGAGAGTGTTAGGGTTTGGGAGAGGGTTCGGGTTTGGGAGAGTGTAAGGTTTTGGGAGAGGGTTATGGTTTGGGGGAGTGTTAGGGTTTGGGAGAGGGTAAGGGTTTGGGAGAGTGTTAGGATATGGGAGAAGTTAAGGGTTTGGGATTGAGTTAGTGTTTGGGAGTGGGTAAGTGTTTTGGAGAGAGTTCGGGTTTGGGATAGGTTTAGGTTTTGTGAGAGGGTTAGGGTTTGGGAGGGAGTTAGGGTTTGGGAGAGGGTACGGGTTTTGGAGAGGGTTAGGGTTTTGGAGAGAGTTACGGTTTGGGAAAGTGTTAGGGTTTTGGAGAGAGTTAGGTTTTCAGAGAGGGCAAATGTTTGGGAGAGTCTTAGGGTTTCAGAGAGTGTTAGAGTTTGGGAGAGTGTTAGGGTTTGGGAGAGGGTTAGGGTTTGGGAGAGTGTTAGGGTTTGGGAGAGTGTTAGGGTTTGGGAGAAGGTAAGGATTTGGGAGAGGGTAAGTGTTTGGGAGAGGGTAACTGTTTGGTAGAGGGTAAGGGTTTGTTATAGAGTTAGGGTTTGTGAGAGGGTAAGGATTTAGGACATGGTAAGTGTTTGGGAGATGGTTATGGCATGGGAGAGTGTAAGGGTTTGGGAGGGTGTTAGGGTTTCAGAGAGGTTATGGGTTTGGGAGCGGGTTAGGGTTTGGGAGAGCGTAAGGGTTTTGGAGAGGCTTAGGGTTTGGGAGAGAGTTAGCGTTTGGGAGAGTTTAAGGCTTTGGGCGAAGGTAAGGATTTGGAATCGGGTTAGGTTTTGGGTGAGGTTTAGGGTTTGGGAGAGGGTAATGGCTTGGGAGAGGGTTAGGGTTTGGGTGAGGTTTATAGTTTGGGGGAGTGTTAGGGTTTGGGAGAGGGTTAGGGTTTGAGATATGGTAAGGGCTTGGGATATGTTTAAGTTTTGGGAGAGTGTAAGGGTTTGGGACATGGTTAGTGTTTGGTAGAGAGTAAGTGCTTGGAAGAGTGCAATCGTTTGGGAGAGGGTAAGGGTTTGGGGAGGGTTAGGGTTTGGGAGAGGGTTAGGGTTTTGGAGATGTTAAGGGTTTGGGAGAGAGTAAGTGCTTGGAAGAGTGCAATCGTTTGGGAGAGGGTAAGGGTTTGGGGAGGGTTAGGGTTTGGGAGAGGGTTAGGGTTTTGGAGATGTTAAGGGTTTGGGAGATGTTTAAGGTTTGGGAGTAGGTTAGGGTTTGGGAGAGGGTTAGGTTTTGGAAGAGGGTAAGGGTTTGGGAGAGGGTTAGGGTTTGGGAGAGGGTAAGGGTTTGGGAGAGGTTTATGGTTTGGGGCAGTGTTAGGGGTTGGGAGAGGGTTAGGGTTTGGGAGATTGTAAGGTTTTGGGAGAGTGTTAGGGCATGGGAGAAGTTAAGGGTTTGGGATTTAGTTATTGTTTGGGAGTGGGTAAGTGTTTTGGAGAGAGTTCGGGTTTGGGAGAGGTTTAGGTTTTGTGAGAGGGTTAGGGTTTGGGAGGGAGTTAGGGTTTGGAGAGGGTAAGGGTTTTGGAGCATGTAAGGGTTTGGGAGAGGGTACGGGTTTTGGAGAGGGTTAGGGTTTTGGAGAGAATTACGGTTTGGGAGAGTGTTAGGGTTTTGGAGAGAGTTAGGTTTTCAGAGAGGGCAAATGTTTGGGAGAGAGTTAGGGTTTGGGAGAGTGTTTGGGTTTGTGAAAGGGTAAGGGTTTGGGATAGGGTTAGGGTTTGGGAGAGGGTTGGTGTTTGGGAGAATATTAGCGTTTGGGGGAGGGTAAGGTTTTGGGAGAGGGTAAGGGTTTGGGAGAGAGTTTGGGTTTGGGAGAGGGTTAGGGTTTGGAAAAGGGTAAGGGTTTGGGAGAGGGTTAGGGTTTCAGAGATTCTTAGGGTTTGGGAGAGTGTTAGGCATTGGGAGAGGGTAAGTCTTTTGGAGATGGTCAGGGTTTGCGAGACAGTAAAAGTTTGGGAGAGGGTTAGGGTTAGGGAGAGTGTTAGGGTTTTGGAGAGAGTTAGGGATTGAGGGCGGGTCAGGGTTTGGGAGTGGTTTATGGTTTGGGAGAGGGTTAGGGTTTGGGAGAGGATTTGATTTTGGGAGTGGGTTAGTGTTTTGGAGATGGTCAGGGTTTGCGAGATGGTAAGGGTTTGGGAGAGGTTAAGGTTTTGCGACAGTTTTAGTGTTTGGGAGAGGGTAAGGGTTTGGGAGAGGATAAAGGTTTGGGAGAGGATAAAGGTTTGGGATCGTGTATGGTTTTGGGAGAGGTGAGGCTTTGGTAGAGGGTTAGTGTTTGGAAGAGGGTAAGGATTTGGGAGAGGGACAGTGTTAGGGTTAGGGTTAGGGTTTGGGAAAGGGTTAGGGTTTGGGAGAGGTTAAAGTTTTGGGATTGGGTAAGTGTTTGGGAGAGCATAAGGGTTTTGGAGAGAGTTATGGTTTGGTAGAGGGTTAGGATTTGGGTGAGGGTAAGGGTTTGGGAGAGCGTAAGGATTTGGGATAGTTATGTGTTTTGGAGGTGTTTAGGGTTTGTGAAAGGTTAAGGGTTTGGGAGAATCTTACGGTTTCGGAAAGTGTTAGAGTTTGGGAGAGTGTTAGGGTTTGGGAGAGGGTTCGGGTTTGGGAGAGTGTAAGGTTTTGGGAGAGGGTTATGGTTTGGGGGAGTGTTAGGGTTTGGGGAGGGTTAGGGTTTGGGAGAGGGTTAGGGTTTTGGAGAGGGTAAGGGTTTGGGAGAGGGTTATGTTTTGGGGGAGTGTTAGGGTTTGGGAGAGGGTTAGGGTTTGGGAGAGTGTTAGGGTTTGGGAGAGGGTAAGGGTTTGGGAGAGGGTTAGGGTTTGGGAGAGTGTTAGGGTTTGGGAGAGGGTAAGGGTTTGGGAGAGTGTTAGGGTATGGGAGAAGTTAAGGGTTTGGGATTGAGTTAGTGTTTGGGAGTGGGTAAGTGTTTTGGAGAGAGTTCGGGTTTGGGATAGGTTTAGGTTTTGTGAGAGGGTTAGGGTTTGGGAGGGAGTTAGGGTTTGGGAGAGGGTACGGGTTTTGGAGAGGGTTAGGGTTTTGGAGAGAGTTACGGTTTGGGAAAGTGTTAGGGTTTTGGAGAGAGTTAGGTTTTCTGAGAGGGCAAATGTTTGGGAGAGTCTTAGGGTTTCGGAGAGTGTTAGAGTTTGGGAGAGTGTTAGGGTTTGGGAGAGGGTTAGGGTTTGGGAGAGTGTTAGGGTTTGGGAGAGTGTTAGGGTTTGGGAGAGTGTTAGAGTTTGGGAGAGTGTTAGGGTTTGGGAGAGGGTAAGGATTTGGGAGAGGGTAAGTGTTTGGTAGAGGGTAAGGGTTTGTTATAGAGTTAGGGTTTGTGAGAGGGTAAGGATTTGGGAGATGGTAAGTGTTTGGGAGATGGTTATGGCATGGGAGAGTGTAAGGGTTTGGGAGGGTGTTAGGGTTTCAGAGAGGGTATGGGTTTGGGAGCGGGTTAGGGTTTGGGAGAGCGTAAGGGTTTTGGAGAGTGTTATAGTTTTGGAGAGAGTTAGTTTTTCAGAGAGGGCAAGGGTTTGGGAGAGAGTTTGGGTTTGGGAGAGTGTTAGGGTTTGGGAGAGGGTAAGTGTTTGAGAGAGGGTTAGGGTTTCGGAGAGGGTTATTGTTTGGGAGAATGTTAGCGTTTGGGTGAGGGTAAGCATTTGGGATGGATTTAGGGTTTGAGAGAGGGAAAGGGTTTGGGAGAGAGTTAGGGTTTGGGAGAGGGTTAGGCTTTGGGAGAGGGTAAGGGTTTGGGACATGGTTAGTGTTTGGGAGAGAGTAAGTGCTTGGAAGAGTGCAATCGTTTGGGAGAGGGTAAGGGTTTGGGGGAGGGTTAGGGTTTGGGAGAGGGTTAGGGTTTGGGAGAGGGTAAGGGTTTGGGACATGGTTAGTGTTTGGGAGAGAGTAAGTGCTTGGAAGAGTGCAATCGTTTGGGAGAGGGTAAGGGTTTGGGGGAGGGTTAGGGTTTGGGCGAGTGTTAGGGTTTGGGAGATGTTTAAGGTTTGGGAGTAGGTTAGGGTTTGGGAGAGGGTTAGGTTTTGGAAGAGGGTAAGGGTTTGGGAGAGGGTTAGGGTTTGGGAGAGGGTAAGGGTTTGGGAGAGGGTTATGGTTTGGGGGAGTGTTAGGGTTTGGGAGAGGGTTAGGGTTTGGGAGATTGTAAGGTTTCGGGAGAGTGTTAGGGTATGGGAGAAGTTAAGGGTTTGGGATTGAGTTAGTGTTTGGGAGTGGGTAAGTGTTTGGAGAGAGTTCGGGTTTGGGAGAGGTTTAGGTTTTGTGAGAGGGTTAGGGTTTGGGAGGGAGTTAGGGTTTGGGAGAGGGTAAGGGTTTGGGAGCATGTTAGGGTTTGGGAGAGCGTAAGGGTTTTGGAGAGGGTTAGGGTTTGGGAGAGAGTTACGGTTTGGGAAAGTGTTAGGGTTTTGGAGAGAGTTAGGTTTTCAGAGCGGGCAAATGTTTGGGAGAGAGTTAGGGTTTGGGAGAGTGTTTGGGTTTGGGAAAGGGTAAGGGTTTGGGATAGGGTTAGGGTTTGGGAGAGGGTTGGTGTTTGGGAGAATATTAGCGTTTGGGGGAGGGTAAGGTTTTGGGAGAGGGTAAGGGTTTGGGAGAGAGTTAGGATTTGGGAAAGTGTTTGGGTTTGGAAAAGGGTAAGGGTTTGGGAGAGGGTTAGGGTTTCAGAGAGTTTTAGGTTTTGGGAGAGTGTTAGGCATTGGGAGAGGGTAAGTGTTTTGGAGATGGTCAGGGTTTGCGAGACAGTAAAGGTTTGGGAGAGGGTTAGGGTTTGGGAGTGTGTTAGGGTTTTGGAGAGAGTTAGGGATTGAGGGCGGGTCAGGGTTTGGGAGTGGTTTATGGTTTGGGAGAGGGTTAGGGTTTGGGAGAGGATTTGATTTTGGGAGAGGGTTAGTGTTTTGGAGATGGTCAGGGTTTGCGAGATGGTAAGGGTTTGGGAGAGGTTAAGGTTTTGCGACAGTTTTAGTGTTTGGGAGAGGGTAAGGGTTTGGGAGAGGGTTAGGGTTTGGGAGAGGATAAAGGTTTGGGAGAGTGTGAAGGTTTGGTATCGTGTATGGTTTTTGGGAGAGGTGAGGCTTTGGTAGAGGGTTAGTGTTTGGGAGAGGGTAAGGATTTGGGAGAGGGAAAGTGTTAGGGTTGGGTTAGGGTCTGGGAATGGGTTAGGGTTTGGGTGAGGTTAAAGTTTTGCGATTGGGTAAGTGTTTGGCAGAGCGTAAGGGTTTGGGAGAGGGTTAGGGTTTGGTAGAGGGTTAGGGTTTGGGTGAGGGTAAGGGTTTGGGAGAGCGTAAGTATTTGGGATAGTTATGTGTTTTGGATGTGTTTAGGGTTTGGGAAAGGTTAAGGGTTTGGGAGAGTCTTACGGTTTCGGAGAGTGTTAGGGTTTGGGAGAGGGTTCGGGTTTGGGAGAGTGTTAGGGTTTGGGAGAGTGTTAGTGTTTGGGAGAGGGTAAGGATTTGGGAGAGGTTAAGGATTTGGGAGAGGGTAAGGGTTTGCGAGAGGTTTGGTGTTTGGGAGAGGGTAAGTGTTTGGGAGAGGGTAAGGGTTTGGTATAGAGTTAGGGATTGTGAGAGGGTAAGGATTTGGGAGATGATAATTGTTTGGGAGAGGGTTAGGGCATGGGAGAGGGTTAGGGTTTGGGAGGGTGTTAGGTTTTCAGAGAGGGTTTGTGTTTGGGAGCGGGTTACTGTTTGGTACTGGGTTTGGAGAGGCTTAGGGTTTGGGAGAGAGTTACGGTTTGGGAAAGTGTTAGGATTTTGGAGAGAGTTAGGTTTTCAGAGAGAACAAGTGTTTGGGAGAGAGTTAGGGTTTGGGAGAGTGTTAGGGTTTGGGAAAGGGTAAGGGTTTGGGATAGGATTAGGGTTTGGGAGAGTGTTGGTGTTTGGGAGAATATTAGCGTTTGGGGGAGGGTAAGGTTTTGGGAGTGGGTAAGGGTTTGGGTGAGAGTTTGGGTTTGGGAAAGGGTTAGGGTTTGGAAAAGGGTAAGGATTTGGGAGAGGGTTTTGGTTTCAGAGAGTTTTAGGGTTTGGGAGAGTGTTAGGGTTTGGGAGAGGGTAAGTGTTTTGGAGATGGTCAGGGTTTGCGAGACAGTAAAGGTTTGGGAGTGGGTTAGGGTTTGGGAGAGTGTTAGGGTTTGGGAGAGAGTTAGGGTTTGAGGGAGGGTAAGGGTTTGGGAGTGGGTTAGGCTTTGGGAGAGGGTTAGGGTTTGGGCGAGGATAAAGGTTTGGGAGAGTGTACAGTTTTGGGATCGTGTATGGTTTTGGGAGAGGTGAGGCTTTGGTAGAGGGTTAGGGTTTGGGAGAGGTTAAGGATTTGGGAGTGGGAAAGTTTTAGGGTTAGGGTTACCGTTTGGAAACGGGTTAGGGTTTGGGAGAGGTTAAAGTTTTGGGATTGGGTAAGTGTTTGGGAGAGCGTAAGGGTTTTGGAGAGAGTTAGGGTTTGGTAGAGGGTTAGGGTTTGGGTGAGGGTCAGGGTTTGGTTGAGCGTAAGGATTTGGGATAGTTATGTGTTTTGGAGGGGTTTAGGGTTTGGGAGAAGTTAAGAGTTTGGGAGAGTCTTAGGGTTTCGGAGAGTGTTAGAGTTTGGGAGAGTGTTAGGGTTTGGGACAGGGTTAGGGTTTGGGAGAGTGTTAGGGTTTGGGAGAGTGTTAGGGTTTGGGAGAGGGTAAGGATTTGGAGAGGGTAAGGGTTTGGGAGAGGGTTGGTGTTTGGGAGAATATTAGCGTTTGGGGAGGGTAAGGTTTTGGGAGAGGGTAAGGGTTTGGGAGAGAGTTAGGGTTTGGGAAAGTGTTAGGGTTTGGAAAAGGGTAAGGGTTTTGGAGAGGGTTAGCGTTTCAGAGAGTTTTAGGGTTTTGGAGAGGCTTAGGGTTTGGGAGAGTGTTACGGTTTGGGAAAGTGTTAGGGTTTTGGAGAGAGTTAGGTTTTCAGAGAGGGCAAGTGTTTGGGAGAGAGTTAGGGTTTGGGAGAGTGTTAGGGTTCGGGAAAGGGTAAGGGTTTGGATAGGATTAGGGTTTGGGAGCGTGTTGGTGTTTGGGAGAATATTAGCGTTTGGGGGAGGGTAAGGTTTTGGGAGTGGGTAAGGGTTTGGGAGAGAGTTTGGGTTTGGGAAAGGGTTAGGGTTTGGAAAAGGGTAAGGATTTGGGAGAGGGTTTTGGTTTCATAGAGTTTTAGGGTTTGGGAGAGTGTTAGGGTTTGGGAGAGGGTAAGTGTTTTGGAGATGGTCAGGGTTTGCGAGACAGTAAAGGTTTGGGAGTGGGTTAGGATTTGGGAGAGTGTTAGGGTTTGGTAGAGAGTTAGGGTTTGAGGGAGGGTAAGGGTTTGGAAGTGGGTTAGGCTTTGGGAGAGGGTTAGGGTTTGGGCGAGGATAAAGGTTTCGGAGAGTGTAAAGTTTTGGGATCGTGAATGGTTTTGGGAGAGGTGAGGCTTTGGTAGAGGGTTAGGGTTTGGGAGAGGTTAAGGATTTGGGAGTGGGAAAGTGTTAGGGTTAGGGTTACCGTTTGGAAACGGGTTAGGTTTTGGGAGAGGTTAAACTTTTGGGATTGGGTAAGTATTTGGGCAAGCGTAAGGGTTTTGGAGAGAGTTAGGGTTTGGTAGAGGGTTAGGTTTTGGGTGAGGGTAAGGGTTTGGGAGAGCGTAAGGATTTGGGATAGTTATGTGTTTTGGAGGGGTTTAGGGTTTGGAAAAGGTTAAGGGTTTGGGAGAGTCTTACGGTTTCGGAGAGTTTTAGAGTTTGGGAGAGTGTTAGGGTTTGGGAGAGGGTTCGGGTTTGGGAGATGATAATTGTTTGGGAGAGGGTAAGGGTTTGGGAGGGTTTTAGGGTTTCAGAGAGGGTATGGGTTTGGGAGCGGGTTACTGTTTGGTACTGGGTTTGGAGAGGCTTAGGGTTTGGGTGAGTGTTACGGTTTGGGAAAGTGTTAGGGTTTTGGAGAGAGTTAGGTTTTCAGAGAGGCCAAGTGTTTGGGAGAGGGTTAGGGTTTGGGAGAGAGTTGGTGTTTGGGAGAGTGTTAGGGTTTGGGAAAGGGTAAGGGTTTGGGATAGGATTAGGGTTTGGGAGAGTGTTGGTGTTTGGGAGAATATTAGCGTTTGGTGGAGGGTAAGGTTTTGGGAGAGGGTTAGGGTTTGGGAGAGAGTTTGGGTTTGGGAAAGGGTTAGGGTTTGGAAAAGGGTAAGGATTTGGGAGAGGGTTTTGGTTTCAGAGAGTTTTAGGGTTTGGGAGAGTTTTAGGGTTTGGGAGAGGGTAAGTGTTTTGAAGATGGTCAGGGTTTGCGAGACAGTAAAGGTTTGGGAGTGGGTTAGGATTTGGGGGAGTGTAAGGGTTTGGGAGTGGGTTAGGCTTTGGTAGAGGGTTAGGGTTTGGGAGAGGGTTAGGGTTTGGGAGAGGATAAAGGTTTGGGATAGTGTAAAGGTTTGGGATCGTGTATGGTTTTGGGAGAGGGTTAGGCTTTGGTAGAGGGTTAGTGTTTGGGAGAGGTTAAGGATTTGGGAGTGGGAAAGTGTAAGGGTTAGGGTTACCGTTTGGAAACGGGTTAGGGTTTGGGAGAGGTTAGACTTTTGGGATTGGGTAAGTGTTTGGGAGAGCGTAAGGGTTTTGGAGAGAGTTAGGGTTTGGTCAAGGGTTAGGTTTTGGGTGAGGGTAAGGGTTTGGGAGAGCGTAAGGATTTGGGATAGTTATGTGTTTTGGAGGGGTTTAGGGTTTGGAAAAGGTTAAGGGTTTGGGAGAGTGTTAGAGTTTGGGAGAGTGTTAGGGTTTGGGAGAGGGCTCGGGTTTGGGAGAGTTTTAGTGTTTGGGAGGGGGTAAGGATTTGGGAGAGGTTAAGGATTTGGGAGAGGGTAAGGATTTGGGAGAGGTTAAGGATTTGGGAGAGGGTAAGGGTTTGGGAGAGGTTAAGGATTTGGGAGAGGGTAAGGATTTGGGAGAGGTTAAGGATTTGGGAGAGGGTAAGTGTTTGGGAGAGGGTTAGGGTTTGGGAGAGTGTTAGGGTTTGGGAGAGTGTTAGGGTTTGGGAGAGGGTAAGGGTTTGGGAGAGGGTAAGGATTTGGGAGAGGGTAAGGATTTGGGAGAGGGTTAGGGTTTGGGAGAGGTTTGGGGTTTGGGAGAGGGTAAGTGTTTGGGAGAGTTTAAGGGTTTTGTATAGAGTTAGGGTTTGTGAGAGGGTAAGGATTTGGGAGATGATAATTGTTTGGGAGAGGGTTAGGGCATAGGAGAGGGTTAGGGTTTGGGAGGGTTTTAGGGTTTCAGAGAGGGTATGGGTTTGGGAGCGTGTTACTGTTTGGTACTGGGTTTGGAGAGGCTTAGGGTTTGGGAGAGAGTTAGGGTTTGGGAGATTTTAAGAGTTTGGGAGAGTCTTAGGGTTTCGGAGAGTGTTAGAGTTTGGGAGAGTGTTAGGGTTTGGGAGACGGTTAGGGTTTGGGAGAGGGTAAGGATTTGGGAGAGGGTAAGGATTTGGGAGAGGTTAAGGATTTGGGTGAGGGTAAGGGTTTGGGAGAGGTTTGGGGTTTGGGAGAGGGTAAGTGTTTGGGAGAGGGTAAGGGTTTGGTATAGAGTTAGGGTTTGTGAGAGGGTAAGGATTTGGGAGATGGTATGTTTTTGGGAGATGGTTAGGGCATGGGAGAGTGTTAGGGTTTGGGAGCGGGTTAGGGTTTGGGAGAGGGTTAGGGTTTGGGAGAGGGTTAGGGTTTGGGAGAGGGTTAGGGTTTGGGAGCGGGTTAGGGTTTGGGAGAGAGTTTGGGTTTGGGAGAGTGTTAGGGTTTGGGAGAGAGTTTGGGTATGGGAGAGTGTTAGGGTTTGGGAAAGGGTAAGGGTTTGGGATAGGATTAGGGTTTGGGACAGTGTTAGGGTTTGGGAGAGGGTAAGTGCTTGGGAGAGGGTTAGGGTTTCGGAGAGGGTTAGTGTTTGGGAGAATGTTAGCGTTTGGGAGAGGGTAAGCATTTGGGATGGATTTAGGGTTTGAGAGAGGGTAAGGGTTTTGGAGAGAGTTAGGGTTTGGGAGAGGGTAAGTGTTTGGGAGAGAGTTAGCGTTTGGGAGAGGGTTAGGCTTTGGGAGAGGGTAAGGGTTTGGGAGAGAGTTAGCGTTTGGGAGAGTTTAAGGCTTTGGGCGAAGGTATGGATTTGGAATCGGGTTAGGTTTTGGGTGAGGTTTAGGGTTTGGGAGAGGGTAAGGGCTTGGGAGAGGGTTAGGGTTTGGGTGAGGTTTATAGTTTGGGGGAGTGTTAGGGTTTGGGAGAGGGTAAGGCTTTTGGAGAGTGTTTGGGTTTGGGAAAGGGTAAGGGTTTGGGATAGGGTTAGGGTTTGGGAGAGGGTTGGTGTTTGGGAGAATATTAGCTTTTGGGGGAGGGTAAGGTTTTGGGAGAGGGTAAGGGTTTGGGAGAGAGTTAGGGTTTGGGAGAGTGTTTGGGTTTGGGAAAGGGTTAGGGATTTGGATAGGGTTAGGGTTTGGGAGAGGGTTGGTGTTTGGGAGAATATTAGCGTTTGGGGGAGGGTAAGGTTTTGGGAGAGGGTAAGGGTTTGGGAGAGATTTAGGGTTTGGGAAAGTGTTAGGGTTTGGGAGAGGGTAACTGTTTGGAAGAGGGTTAGGGTTTCGGAGAGGGTTGATGTTTGGGAGAATGTTAGCGTTTGGGAGAGGGTAAGCATTTGGGATGGATTTAGGGTTTGAGAGAGGGTAAGGGTTTGGGAGAGTGTTAGGGTTTGGGAGAGGGTAAGGGTTTGGGGGAGAGTTAGCGTTTGGGAGAGTTTAAGGCTTTGGGCGAAGGTAAGGATTTGGAATCGGGTTAGGTTTTGGGTGAGGTTTAGGGTTTGGGAGAGGGTAAGGGCTTGGGAGAGGGTTAGTGTTTGGGTGAGGTTTATAGTTTGGCGGAGTTTTAGGGTTTGGGAGAGGGTTAGGGTTTGGGAGATGGTAAGGGCTTGGGATATGTTTAACTTTTGGGAGAGGGTAAGGGTTTGGGAGATGGTTAGTGTTTGGGAGAGAATAAGTGCTTGGAAGAGTGCAATCGTTTGGGAGAGGGTAAGGGTTTGGGGGAGGGTTAGGGTTTGGGAGAGGGTTAGGGTTTTGGAGATGTTAAGGGTTTGGGAGATGTTTAAGGTTTGGGAGTAGGTTAGGGTTTGGGAGAGGGTTAGGTTTTGGAAGAGGATAAGGGTTTGGGAGAGGGTTAGGGTTTTTGAGAGGGTAAGTGTTTGGGAGAGGCTTATGTTTTGGGGGAGTGTTAGGTTTTGGGAGAGGGTAAGGGTTTGGGAGAAGTTAAGGGTTTGGGATTGAGTTAGTGTTTGGGAGTGGGTAAGTGTTTTGGAGAGAGTTCGGGATTGGGAGAGGGTTAGGTTTTGTGAGAGGGTTAGGGTTTGGGAGGGAGTTAGGGTTTGGGAGAGGGTAAGGGTTTTGGAGAGGGTTAGGGTTTGGGAGAGAGTTACGGTTTGGGAAAGTGCTGGGTTTTGGAGAGAGTTAGGTTTTCAGAGAGGGCAAATGTTTGGGAGAGAGTTAGGGTTTGGGAGAGTGTTTGGGTTTGGGAAAGGGTAAGGGTTTGGGATAGGGTTAGGGTTTGGGAGAGGGTTGGTGTTTGGGAGAATATTAGCGTTTGGGGGAGGGTAAGGTTTTGGGAGAGGGTAAGGGTTTGGGAGAGATTTAGGGTTTGGGAAAGTGTTAGGGTTTGGAAAAGGGTAAGGATTTGGGAGAGGGTTAGGGTTTGGGTGAGTGTTAGGGTTTTGGAGAGAGTTAGGGTTTGAGGGAGTGTCAGGGTTTGGGAGTGGTTTATGGTTTGGGAGAGGGTTAGGGTTTGGGAGAGGATTTGATTTTGGGAGAGTGTTAGTGTTTTGGAGATGGTCAGGGTGTGGGAGACGGTAAGGGTTTGGGAGAGGTTAAGGTTTTGCGACAGTTTTAGTGTTTGGGAGAGGGTAAGGGTTTGGGAGAGGGTTAGGGTTTGGGAGAGGATAAAGGTTTGGGAGAGTGTAAAGGTTTGGGATCGTTTATGGTTTTGGGAGAGGTGCGGCTTTGGTAGAGGGTTAGGGTTTGGGAGAGGGTAAGGATTTGGGAGAGGGAAAGTTTTAGTGTTAGGGTTAGGGTTTGGGAAAGGGTTAGGGTTTGGGAGAGGTTAAAGTTTTGGGATTGGGTAAGTGTTTGGGAGAGCGTAAGGGTTTTGGAGAGAGTTAGGGTTTGGGAGAGGTTAAGGGTTTGGGAGAGTCTTAGGGTTTCGGAGAGTGTTAGAGTTTGGGAGAGTGTTAGGGTTTGGGAGAGGGTTAGGGCTTGGGAGAGGGTTAGGGTTTGGGAGAGTTTTAGGGTTTGGGAGAGGGTAAGGATTTGGGAGAGGGTTAGGGTTAGGGAGAGGGTTAGCGTTTGTGAGAGGGTTAGGGTTTGGGAGAGTGTTAGTGTTTGGTAGAGGGTAAGGATTTGGGAGAGGGTAAGGATTTGGGAGAGGGTAAGTGTTTGGGAGAGGGTAAGGGTTTGGTATAGAGTTAGGGTTTGTGAGAGGGTAAGGATTTGGGAGATGATAATGGTTTGGGAGAGGTTTAGGGCATGGGAGAGGGTTAGGGTTTGGGAGCGGGTTAGGGTTTGGGAGAGTGTACGGGCTTTGGAGAGGCTTAGGGTTTGGGAGAGAGTTACGGTTTGGGAAAGTGTTAGGGTTTGGGAGAGAGTTAGGGTTTGGGTGAGTGTTAGCGTTTTGGAGAGAGTTAGGTTTTCAGAGAGAACAAGTGTTTGGGAGAGAGTTAGGGTTTGGGAGAGTGTTAGGGTTTGGGACAGGGTAAGGGTTTGGGATAGGGTTAGGGTTTGGGAGAGTGTTGGTGTTTGGGAGAATATTAGCATTTGGGGGAGGGTAAGGTTTGGGGAGAGGGTAAGGGTTTGGGAGAGAGTTTGGGTTTGGGAAAGGATTAGGGTTTAGAAAAGGGTAAGGATTTGGGAGAGGGTTTTGCTTTCGGAGAGTTTTAGGGTTTGGGAGAGTGTTAGGCATTGGGAGAGGGTAAGTGTTTTGGAGATGGTCAGGGTTTGCAAGACAGTAAAGGTTTGGGAGTGGGTTAGTGTTTGGGAGAGTGTTAGGGTTTGGGAGAGGATTTGATTTTGGGAGAGGGTTAGTGTTTTGGAGATGGTCAGGGTTTGCGAGACGGTAAGGGTGTGGGAGAGGTTAAGGTTTTGTGACAGTTTTAGTGTTTGGGAGAGGGAAAGGGTTTGGGAGAGGGTTAGGGTTTGGGAGAGGATAAAGGTTTGGGAGAGTGTAAAGGATTGGGATCGTGTATGGTTTTGGGAGAGGAGAGGCTTTGGTAGAGGGTAGGGTTTGGGAGAGGGTAAGGATTTGGGAGAGGGAAAGTGTTAGGGTTAGGGTTAGGGTTTGGGAAAGGGTTAGGGTTTGGGAGAGGTTAAAGTTTTGGGATTGGGTAAGTGTTTGGCAGAGCGTAAGGGTTTGGGAGAGAGTTAGGGTTTGGTAGAGGGTTAGGGTTTGGGTGAGGGTAAGGGTTTGGGAGAGTGTAATGATTTGGGATAGTTATGTGTTTTGGAGGGTTTAGGGTTTGGGAGAGCTTAAGGGTTTGGGAGAGTCTTAGGATTTCGGAGAGTGTTAGAGTTTGGGAGAGTGTTAGGGTTTGGGAGAGGGTTAGAGTTTGGGAGAGTGTTAGGGTTTGGGAGAGTATTAAGGTTTGGGAGAGGGAAAGTTTTAGTGTTAGGGTTAGGGTTTGGGAGAGGGTTAGGGTTTGGGAGAGGATAAAGGTTTGGGATAGTGTAAAGGTTTGGGATCGTGTATGGTTTTGGGAGAGGTGAGGCTTTGGTAGAGGGTTAGGGTTTGGGAGAGGGTAAGGATTTGGGAGAGGGAAACTGTTAGGGTTAGGGTTAGGGTTTGGGAAAGGGTTAGGGTTTGGGAGAGGTTAAAGTTTTGGGATTGGGTAAGTGTTTGGGAGAGCGTAAGTGTTTGGGAGAGAGTTAGGGTTTGGGAGAGTGTTAAGGTTTGGGAGTGGGTAAGGATTTGGGAGTGGGTAAGGATTTGGGAGAAGGTAAGGATTTGGGAGAGGGTAAGGATTTGGGAGAATGTAAGGATTTGGGAGAGGGTAAGTGTTTGGGAGAGGGTAAGGATTTGGTTTAGGGTTAGGGTTTGTGAGAGGGTAAGGATTTGGAAGATGATAAGTGTTTGGGAGAGGGTTATGGCATGGGAGAGGGTTTGGTTTTGGGAGGGTGTTAGGTTTTCAGAGAGGGTATGGGTTTGGGAGAGGGTTAGGGTTTGGGAGAGGGTTAGGGTTTTGGAGAGGCTTAAGGTTTGGGAGAGAGTTACGGTTTGGGAAAGTTTTAGGGTTTTGGAGAGAGTTAGGTTTTCAGAGAGGGCAAGTGTTTGGGAGAGAGTTAGGGTTTGGGAGAGTGTTAGGTTTTGGGAAAGGGTAAGTGTTTGGGATGGGTTAGTGTTTGGGAGAGTGTTGGTGTTTGGGAGAATATTAGCGTTTGGGGGATGGTAAGGTTTTGGGATAGGGTAAGGGTTTGGGAGAGAGTTTGGGTTTGGGAAAGGGTTAGGGTTTGGAAAAGGGTAAGGATTTGGGAGAGGGTTTTGGTTTCGGAGAGTTTTAGGGTTTGGGAGAATGTTAGGCATTGGGAGAGGGTAAGTGTTTTGGAGATGGTCAGGGTTTGCGAGACAGTAAAGTTTTGGGAGTGGGTTAGGGTTTGGGAGAGTGTTAGGGTTTGGGAGAGGTTAAGGTTTTGTGACAGTTTTAGTGTTTGGGAGAGGCTAAGGGTTTGGGAGAGGGTCAGGGTTTGGGAGAGGATAAAGGTTTGGGAGAGTGTAAAGGTTTGGGATCGTGTATGGTTTTGGGAGAGGTGAGGCTTTGGTAGAGGGTTAGGGTTTGGGAGAGGGTAAGGATTTGGGAGAGGGAAAGTGTTAGGGTTAGGGTTAGGGTTTGGGAAAGGGTTAGGGTTTGGGAGAGGTTAAAGTTTTGGGATTGGGTAAGTGTTTGGGAGAGCGTAAGGGTTTGGGAGAGAGTTAGGGTTTGGGAGAGTGTTAGGGTTTGGGAGAGGGTAAGGATTTGGGAGAGGGTAAGGATTTGGGAGAGGCTAAGGGTTTGGGAGAGGTTTGGGGTTTGGGAGAGGGTAAGTGTTTGGGAGAGGGTAAGGATTTGGTATAGAGTTAGGGTTTGTGAGAGGGTAAGGATTTGGTAGATGATAAGTGTTTGGGAGAGGGTTATGGCATGGGAGAGGGTTAGGTTTTGGGAGGGTGTTAGGTTTTCAGAGAGGGTATGGGTTTGGGAGCGGGTTAGGGTTTGGGAGAGGGTACGGGTTTTGGAGAGGCCTAAGGTTTGGGAGAGAGTTACGGTTTGGGAAAGTGTTAGGGTTTTGGAGAGAGTTAGGTTTTCAGCGAGGGCAAGTGTTTGGGAGAGAGTTAGGGTTTGGGAGAGTGTTAGGGTTTGGGAAAGGGTAAGGGTTTGGGATAGGGTTAGGGTTTGGGAGAGTGTTGGTGTTTGGGGGAATATTAGCGTTTGGGGGATGGTATGGTTTTGGGATAGGGTAAGGGTTTGGGAGAGAGTTTGGGTTTGGGATAGGGTTAGGGTTTGGAAAAGGGTAAGGATTTGGGAGAGGGTTTTGGTTTCGGAGAGTTTTAGGGTTTGGGAGAGTGTTAGGCATTGGGAGAGGGTAAGTGTTTTGGAGATGGTCAGGGTTTGCTAGACAGTAAAGTTTTGGGAGTGGGTAAGGGTTTGGGAGACTTTAGGGTTTGAGGGAGGCTAAGGATTCGGGAGTGGGTTAGGCTTTGGGAGATGGTTAGGGTTTGGGAGAGTGTTAGGGTTTTGGAGAGAGTTAGGGATTGAGGGCTGGTCAGGGTTCGGGATTGGTTTATGGTTTTGGAGAGGGTTAGGGTTTGGGAGAGGATTTGATTTTGGGAGAGGATTATTGTTTTGGAGATGGTCAGGGTTTGCGAGACGGTAAGGGTTTGGGAGAGGTTAAGGTTTTGCGACAGTTTTAGTGTTTGGAAGAGGGTAAGGGTTTGGGAGAGGGTTAGGGTTTGGGAGAGGATAAAGGTTTGGGATAGTGTAAAGGTTTGGGATCGTGTATGGTTTTGGGAGAGGAGAGGCTTTGGTAGAGGGTTAGGGTTGGGGAGAGGGTAAGGATTTGGGAGAGGGAAAGTGTTAGGGTTAGGGTTAGGTTTTGGGAAAGGGTTAGGGTTTGGGAGAGGTTAAAGTTTTGGGATTGGGTAAGTGTTTGGGAGAGCGTAAGGGTTTGGGAGAGAGTTAGGGTTTGGTAGAGGGTTAGGGTTTGGGTGAGGGTAAGGGTTTGGGAGAGCGTAAGGATTTGGGATAGTTATGTGTTTTGGAGGGGTTTAGGGTTTGGGAGAGCTTAAGGGTTTGGGAGAGTCTTAGGGTTTCGGAGAGTGTTAGAGTTTGGGAGAGTGTTAGGGTTTGGGAGAGTATTAGGGTATGGGAGATGGTAAGGATTTGGGAGAGGGTAAGGGTTTGGGAGAGGTTTGGGGTTTGGGAGAGGGTAAGTGATTGGGAGAGGGTTAGGGAATGGGAGAGGGTATGGGTTTTGGAGAGAGTTAGGGTTTGGGAGAGTGTTAAGGGTTTTGAGACTGTTTGGTTTTCAGAGGGGGCAAGGGTTTGGGAGAGAGTTTGTGTTTGGGAGAGTTTTAGGGTTTGGGAGAGTGTAAGTGTTTGGGAGAGGGTTAGGGTTTAGGAGAGGGTTAGGGTTTCGGAGAGGGTTAGTTTTTGGGAGAATGTTAGCGTTTGGGAGAGTGTAAGCATTTGGGATGGATATTGGGTTTGAGAGAGCGTAAGGGTTTGGGCGAGGTTTAGGGTTTGGGAGAGGTTTAGGGTTTGGGAGAGTGTAAGGGTTTGGGACAGGGTTAGGGTTTGGGACAGGGTTAGGGTTTGGGAGAGGATAAGGGTTTGGGAGAAGGTTTGGGTTTGGGAGAGAGTTACGGATTGGGAGAGGGTTAGGGCTTGGGAGAGATTTAGGATTTTGGAGAGGGTAAGGATTTGGGAGTGGGTTAGGGTTTGGTAGAGGGTTAGGGCTTCGGAGAGAGTGAGGGTTTGGGGGAGAGTTAGGGTTTGGGAGAGGGTTAGGGTTTCGGAGAGAGTGAGGGTTTGGGAGAGGGTAAGGGTTTGGGAGAGATTAAGGGATTTGGTGAGAGTAAGGGTTTTGGAGAGAGTAAGGATTTGGGTCATGGTTAGAGCTTGAGAGAGGGTAAGGGTTTGGGAGAGGGTTAGGGTGTGGTAGAGGGTAAGGGCTTTGGAGAGGGTTAGGGTTTCGGAGAGAGTGAGGGTTTGGGAGAGGGTAAGGGTTTGGGAGAGATTAAGGGTTTTGGAGAGAGTAAGGGTTTTGGAGAGAGTAAGGATTTGCGTCATGGTTAGAGTTTGAGAGAGGGTAAGGGTTTGGGAGACGGTTAGGGGCTGCGAGAGGGTTAGTGTTTGGGAGAGTGTTAGGGTTTGGGCGAGAGTTAGGGTTTGGGAGAGTGTTAGGGTTTGGGCGAGAGTTAGGGTTTGGGAGAGGGTAAGGGTTTTGGAGAGGGTTAGGGTTTCGGAGAGATTTAGGGTTTGGGAGAGTGTTAGGTTTTCGGAGAGGGCAAGGGTTTGGGAGAGAGTTATGGTTTGGGAGAGCGTTAGGGTTTAGGAGAGGTTAAGGGTTTGGGAGAGGGTTAGGGTTTGTGAGGGGGTTATGGTTTGGGAGAGTGTTACCGTTTGGGAGAGGGGCAGGGTTTGGGAGAGTGATAGGGTTTGGGCGAAGGTAAGGATTTGGAATCGGGTTAGGTTTTGGGTGAGGTTTAGGGTTTGGGAGAGGGTAAGGGCTTGGGAGAGGGTTTGGGTGAGGTTTATAGTTTGGGGGAGTGTTAGGGTTTGGGAGAGGGTTAGGGTTGGGGAGATGGTAAGGGCTTGGGATATGTTTAAGGTTTGGGAGAGGGTAAGGGTTTGGGAGATGGTTAGTGTTTGGGAGAGAGTAAGTGGTTGGAAGAGCGCAAGCGTTTCGGAGAGGGTAAGGGTTTGGGGGAGGTTAAGGTTTTGCGACAGCTTTAGTGTTTGGGAGAGGGTAAGGGTTTGGGAGAGGGTTAGGGTTTGGGATAGGATAAAGGTTTGGGAGAGTGTAAAGGTTTGGGATCGTGTATGGTTTTGGGAGAGGTGAGGCTTTGTTAGAGGGTTAGGGTTTGGGAGAGGGTAAGGATTTGGGAGAGGGAAAACGTTAGGGTTATGGTTAAGGTTTGGGAAAGGGTTAGTGTTTGGGAGAGGTTAAAGTTTTGGGATTGGGTAAGTGTTTGGGAGAGTGTAAGGGTTTGGGAGAGAGTTAGGGTTTGGAAGAGGGTTATGGTTTGGCTGAGGGTAAGGGTTTGGGAGAGCGTAAGAATTTGCGATAGTTATGTGTTTTGGAAGGGTTTAGGGTTCGGGAGAGGTTAAGGGTTTGGGAGAGTCTTAGGGTTTCAGAGAGTGTTAGAGTTTGGGAGAGTGTTAGGGTTTGGGAGAGGGTTAGGGTTTGGGAGAGTTTTAGGGTTTGGGAGAGTGTTAGGGTTTGGGAGAGGGTAAGGGTTTGGGAGAGGGTTAGGGTTTGGGAGAGGGTTAGGGTTTGGGAGAGTTTTAGGGTTTGGGAGAGTGTTAGGGTTTGGGAGAGGGTAAGGATTTGGGAGAGGGTTAGGGTTTGGGAGAGGTTTGGGGTTTGGGGGAGGGTAAGTGTTTGGGAGAGAGTAAGGGTTTGGTATAGAGTTAGGGTTTGTGAGAGGGTAAGGATTTGGAAGATGATAAGTGTTTGGGAGAGGGTTAGGGCATGGGAGAGGGTTAGGGTTTGGGAGCGGGTTAGGGATTTGGAGAGGGTAAGGGTTTTGGAGAGGCTTGGGGTTTGGGAGAGAGTTACGGTTTGGGAAAGTGTTAGGGTTTTGGAGAGAGTTAGGTTTTCAGAGAGGGCAAGTGTTTGGGAGAGAGTTAGGGTTTGGGAGAGTGTTAGGGTTTGGGAAAGGGTAAGGGTTTGGGATAGGGTTAGGGTTTGGGAGAGTGTTGGTGTTTGGGAGAATATTAGCGTTTGGGGGAGGGTAAGGTTTTGGGAGTGGGTAAGGGTTTGGGAGAGAGTTTGGGTTTGGGAAAGGGTTAGGGTTTGGAAAAGGGTAAGGATTTGGGAGAGGGTTTTGGTTTCGGAGAGTTTTAGGGTTTGGGAGAGTGTTAGGCATTGGGAGAGGGTAATTTTTTTGGAGATGTTCAGGGTTTGCGAGACAGTAAAGGTTTGGGAGTGGGTAAGGATTTGGGAGAGTGTTAGGGTTTGAGGGAGGGTAAGGGTTTGGGAGTGGTTTATGGTTTGGGAGAGTGTTAGGGTTTGAGGGAGGGTAAGGGTTTGGGAGTGGGTTAGGCTTTGGGAGAGGGTTAGGGTTTGGGAGAGTATTTGATTTTGGGAGAGGGTTATTGTTTTGGAGATGGTCAGGGTTTGCGAGACGGTAAGGGTTTGGGAGAGGTTAATGTTTTGCGACAGTTTTAGTGTTTGGGAGAGGGTAAGGGTTTGGGAGAGGGTTAGGGTTTGAGAGAGGTTAAAGGTTTGGGATAGTGTAAAGGTTTGGGATCGTGTATGGTTTTGGGAGAGGTGAGGCTTTGGTAGAGGGTTAGGGTTTGGGAGAGGATAAGGATTTGGGAGAGGGAAAGTGTTAGGGTTAGGGTTAGGGTTTGGGAAAGGGTTAGGGTTTGGGAGAGGTTAAAGTTTTGGGATTGGGTAAGTGTTTGGGAGAGCGTAAGGGTTTGGGAGAGAGTTAGGGTTTGGTAGAGGGTTATGGTTTGGGTGAGGGTAAGGGTTTGGGAGAGCGTAAGGATTTGGGATAGTTATGTGTTTTGGAGGGGTTTAGGGTTTGGGAGAGCTTAAGGGTTTGGGAGAGTCTTAGGGTTTCGGAGAGTGTTAGAGTTTGGGAGAGTGTTAGGGTTTGGGAGAGGGTTAGGGTTTGGGATAGTGTTAGGGTTTGGTATAGAGTTAGGGTTTGTGAGAGGGTAAGGATTTGGGAGATGGTAAGTGTTTGGGAGAGGGTTAGGGCATGGGAGAGGGTTAGGGTTTGGGAGGGTGTTAGGGTTTCAGAGAGGGTATGGGTTTGGGAGAGGGTTAGGGGTTGGGAGAGTGTACGGGTTTTGGTGAGGCTTAGGGTTTGGGAGAGTGTTAGGGTTTGGGAGAGGGTAAGGGTTTGGGAGAGAATTAGGGTTTCGGAGAGGGTTAGTGTTTGGGAGAATGTTAGCGTTTGGGAGAGAGTAAGCATTTGAGATGGATATAGGGTTTGAGATAGCGTAAGGGTTTGGGAGAGGGTAAGGGTTTGGGAGAGAGTTAGGGTTTGGGAGAGTTTTAGAGTTTGGGAGAGTGTTAGGGTTTGGGAGAGGGTAAGGGTTTGGGAGAAGGTTTGGGTTTGGGAGAGAGTTACGGATTGGGAGAGGGTTAGGGCTTGGGAGAGATTTAGGATTTTGGAGAGGGTAAGGGTTTGGGAGACGGTTAGGGTGTGGAAGAGGGTAAGGGCTTTGGAGAGGGTTAGGGTTTCGGAGAGAATGAGGGTTTGGGAGACGGTTAGGGTGTGGAAGAGGGTAAGGGTTTTGGAGAGGGTTAGGGTTTCGGAGAGGGCAAGTGTTTTGGAGAGAGTTATGGTTTTGGAGAGTGTTATGTTTTGGGAGAGCGTTAGGGTTTAGGAGAGGTTAAGGGTTTGGGAGAGGGTTAGGGTTTGTGAGGGGGTTATGGTTTGGGAGAGTTTTACCGTTTGGGAGAGGGGCAGGGTTTGGGAGAGTGTTAGGGTTTGGGCGAAGGTAAGGATTTGGAATCGGGTTTGGTTTTGGGTGAGGTTTAGGGTTTGGGAGCGGGTAAGTGCTTGGGAGAGGGTTTGGGTGAGGTTTATAGTTTGGGGGAGTGTTAGGGTTTGGGAGAGGGTTAGGGTTTGGGAAATGGTAAGGGCTTGGGATATGTTTAAGGTTTGGGAGAGGGTAAGGGTTTGGGAGATGGTTAGTGTTTGGGAGAGAGTAAGTGGTTGGAAGAGCGCAAGCGTTTCGGAGAGGGTAAGGGTTTGGGGGAGGTTAAGGTTTTGCGACAGCTTTAGTGTTTGGGAGAGGGTAAGGGTTTGGGAGAGGGTTAGGGTTTGGGAGAGGATAAAGGTTTGGGACAGTGTAAAGGTTTAGGATCGTGTATGGTTTTGGGAGAGGTGAGGCTTTGGTAGAGGGTTAGGGTTTGGGAGAGGGTAAGGATTTGGGAGAGGGAAAGCGTTAGGTTTAGGGTTAGGGTTTGGGAAAGCGTTAGGGTTTGGGAGAGGTTAAAGTTTTGGGATTGGGTAAGTGTTTGGGAGAGCGTAAGGGTTTGGGAGAGAGTTAGGGTTTGGTAGAGG
This sequence comes from Carcharodon carcharias, assembly GCF_017639515.1. Lineage (NCBI taxonomy): Eukaryota > Metazoa > Chordata > Chondrichthyes > Lamniformes > Lamnidae > Carcharodon > Carcharodon carcharias. Next base: position 92,115 of record NC_054483.1, on the reverse strand, counting down.
GTTATGGTTTGGCTGAGGGTAAGGGTTTGGGAGAGCGTAAGGATTTGGGATAGTTATGTGTTTTGGAGGGGTTTAGGGTTCTGGAGAGGTTAAGGGTTTGGGAGATTCTTAGGGTTTCAGAGAGTGTTAGAGTTTGGGAGAGTGTTAGGGTTTGGGAGAGGGTTAGGGTTTGGGAGAGTGTTAAGGTTTGGGAGAGAGTTAGGTTTTCAGAGAGGGCAAGTGTTTGGGAGAGAGTTAGGGTTTGGGAGAGTGTTAGGGTTTGGGAAAGGGTAAGGGTTTGGGATGGGGTTAGGGTTTGGGAGAGTGTTGGTGTTTGGGAGAATATTAGCGTTTGGGGGAGGGTAAGGTTTTGGGATAGGGTAAGGGTTTGGGAGAGAGTTTGGGTTTGGGAAAGTGTTAGGGTTTGGAAAAGGGTAAGGATTTGGGAGAGGGTTTTGGTTTCGGAGAGTTTTAGGGTTTGGGAGAGTGTTAGGCATTGGGAGAGGGTAAGTGTTTTGGAGATGGTCAGGGTTTGCGAGACAGTAAAGGTTTGGGAGTGGGTTAGGGTTTGGGAGAGTGTTAGGGTTTGAGGGAGGGTAAGGGTTTGGGAGTGGGTTAGGCTTTGGGAGAGGGTTAGGGTTTGGGAGAGTATTTGATTTTGGGAGAGGATTATTGTTTTGGAGATGGTCAGGGTTTGCGAGACGGTAAGGGTTTGGGAGAGGTTAAGGTTTTGCGACAGTTTTAGTGTTTGGGAGAGGGTAAGGGTTTGGGAGAGGATAAAGGTTTGGGAGAGTGTAAAGGTTTGGGATTGTGTATGGTTTTGGGAGAGGTGAGGCTTTGGTAGAGGGTTAGGGTTTGGGAGAGGGTAAGGATTTGGGAGAGGGAAAGCGTTAGGGTTAGGGTTAGGGTTTGGGAAAGGGTTAGGGCTTGGGAGAGGTTAAAGTTTTGGGATTGGGTAAGTGTTTGGGAGAGTGTAAGGGTTTGGGAGAGAGTTAGGGTTTGGTAGAGGGTTATGGTTTGGCTGAGGTTAAGGGTTTGGGAGAGAGTTAGGGTTTGGTAGAGGGTTAGTGTTTGGGTGAGGGTAAGGGTTTGGTTAAGCGTAAGGATTTGGGATAGTTATGTGTTTTGGAGGGGTTTAGGGTTCAGGAGAGGTTAAGGGTTTGGGAGATTCTTAGGGTTTCAGAGAGTGTTAGAGTTTGGGAGAGTGTTAGGGTTTGGGAGAGGGTTAGGGTTTGGGAGAGTGTTAGGGTTTGGGAGATTGTTAGGGTTTGGGAGAGGGTAAGGATTTGGGAGAGGTTAAGGATTTGGGAGAGGGTAAGGGTTTGGGAGAGGTTTGGGGTTTGGGAGAGGGTTATGGTTTGGCGCAGTGTTAGGGGTTGGGAGAGGGTAAGGGTTTGGGGGAGTGTTAGGGTTTGGGAGAGGGTTAGGGTTTGGGAGAGTGTAAGGTTTTGGGAGAGTGTTAGGGTATGGGAGAAGTTAAGGGTTTGGGATTGAGTTAGTGTTTGGGAGTGGGTAAGTGTTTTGGAGAGAGTTCGGGTTTGGGAGAGGTTTAGGTTTTGTGAGAGGGTTAGGGTTTGGGAGGGAGTTAGGGTTTGGGAGAGGGTAAGGGTTTGGGAGCATGTTAGGGTTTGGGAGAGGGTAAGGGTTTTGGAGAGGGTTAGGGTTTGGGAGAGAGTTACGGTTTGGAAAAGTGTTAGGGTTTTGGAGAGAGTTAGGTTTTCAGAGAGGGCAAATGTTTGGGAGAGAGTTAGGGTTTGGGAGAGGGTTAGGGTTTTGGAGATGTTAAGGGTTTGGGAGATGTTTAAGGTTTGGGAGTAGGTTAGGGTTTGGGAGAGGGTTAGGTTTTGGAAGAGGGTAAGGGTTTGGGAGAGGGTTAGGGTTTGGGAGAGGGTAAGGGTTTGGGAGAGGGTTATGGTTTGGGGCAGTGTTAGGGGTTGGGAGAGGGTTAGGTTTTGGGAGAGTGTAAGGTTTTGGGAGAGTGTTAGGGCATGGGAGAAGTTAAGGGTTTGGGATTTAGTTATTGTTTGGGAGTGGGTAAGTGTTTTGGAGAGAGTTCGGGTTTGGGAGAGGTTTAGGTTTTGTGAGAGGGTTAGGGTTTGGGAGGGAGTTAGGGTTTGGAGAGGGTAAGGGTTTTGGTGAGGGTTAGGGTTTTGGAGAGAATTACGGTTTGGGAAAGTGTTAGGGTTTTGGAGAGAGTTAGGTTTTCAGAGAGGGCAAATGTTTGGGAGAGAGTTAGGGTTTGGGAGAGTGTTTGGGTTTGTGAAAGGGTAAGGGTTTGGGATAGGGTTAGGGTTTGGGAGAGGGTTGGTGTTTGGGAGAATATTAGCGTTTGGGGGAGGGTAAGGTTTTGGGAGAGGGTAAGGGTTTGGGAGAGAGTTAGGGTTTGGGAGAGGGTTAGGGTTTGGAAAAGGGTAAGGGTTTGGGAGACGGTTAGGGTTTCAGAGATTCTTAGGGTTTGGGAGAGTGTTAGGCATTGGGAGAGGGTAAGTCTTTTGGAGATGGTCAGGGTTTGCGAGACAGTAAAGGTTTGGGAGAGGGTTAGGGTTAGGGAGAGTGTTAGGGTTTTGGAGAGAGTTAGGGATTGAGGGCGGGTCAGGGTTTGGGAGTGGTTTATGGTTTGGGAGAGGGTTAGGGTTTGGGAGAGGATTTGATTTTGGGAGTGGGTTAGTGTTTTGGAGATGGTCAGGGTTTGCGAGATGGTAAGGGTTTGGGAGAGGTTAAGGTTTTGCGACAGTTTTAGTGTTTGGGAGAGGCTAAGGGTTTGGGAGAGGGTTAGGGTTTGGGAGAGGATAAAGGTTTGGGAGAGTGTAAAGGTTTGGGATCGTGTATGGTTTTGGGAGAGGTGAGGCTTTGGTAGAGGGTTAGTGTTTGGGAGAGGGTAAGGATTTGGGAGAGGGACAGTGTTAGGGTTAGGGTTAGGGTTTGGGAAAGGGTTAGGGTTTGGGAGAGGTTAAAGTTTTGGGATTGGGTAAGTGTTTGGGAGAGCATAAGGGTTTTGGAGAGATTTATGGTTTGGTAGAGGGTTAGGATTTGGGTGAGGGTAAGGGTTTGGGAGAGCGTAAGGATTTGGGATAGTTATGTGTTTTGGAGGTGTTTAGGGTTTGTGAAAGGTTAAGGGTTTGGGAGAATCTTACGGTTTCGGAAAGTGTTAGAGTTTGGGAGAGTGTTAGGGTTTGGGAGAGTGTTCGGGTTTGGGAGAGTGTAAGGTTTTGGGAGAGGGTAAGGGTTTGGGAGAGTGTTAGGGTTTGGGAGAGGGTTCGGGTTTGGGAGAGTGTAAGGTTTTGGGAGAGGGTTATGGTTTGGGGGAGTGTTAGGGTTTGGGAGAGGGTAAGGGTTTGGGAGAGTGTTAGGATATGGGAGAAGTTAAGGGTTTGGGATTGAGTTAGTGTTTGGGAGTGGGTAAGTGTTTTGGAGAGAGTTCGGGTTTGGGATAGGTTTAGGTTTTGTGAGAGGGTTAGGGTTTGGGAGGGAGTTAGGGTTTGGGAGAGGGTACGGGTTTTGGAGAGGGTTAGGGTTTTGGAGAGAGTTACGGTTTGGGAAAGTGTTAGGGTTTTGGAGAGAGTTAGGCTTTCAGAGAGGGCAAATGTTTGGGAGAGTCTTAGGGTTTCAGAGAGTGTTAGAGTTTGGGAGAGTGTTAGGGTTTGGGAGAGGGTTAGGGTTTGGGAGAGTGTTAGGGTTTGGGAGAGTGTTAGGGTTTGGGAGAAGGTAAGGATTTGGGAGAGGGTAAGTGTTTGGGAGAGGGTAACTGTTTGGTAGAGGGTAAGGGTTTGTTATAGAGTTAGGGTTTGTGAGAGGGTAAGGATTTAGGACATGGTAAGTGTTTGGGAGATGGTTATGGCATGGGAGAGTGTAAGGGTTTGGGAGGGTGTTAGGGTTTCAGAGAGGTTATGGGTTTGGGAGCGGGTTAGGGTTTGGGAGAGCGTAAGGGTTTTGGAGAGGCTTAGGGTTTTGGAGAGAGTTAGCGTTTGGGAGAGTTTAAGGCTTTGGGCGAAGGTAAGGATTTGGAATCGGGTTAGGTTTTGCGTGAGGTTTAGGGTTTGGGAGAGGGTAATGGCTTGGGAGAGGGTTAGGGTTTGGGCGAGGTTTATAGTTTGGGGGAGTGTTAGGGTTTGGGAGAGGGTTAGGGTTTGAGATATGGTAAGGGCTTGGGATATGTTTAAGTTTTGGGAGAGTGTAAGGGTTTGGGACATGGTTAGTGTTTGGTAGAGAGTAAGTGCTTGGAAGAGTGCAATCGTTTGGGAGAGGGTAAGGGTTTGGGGAGGGTTAGGGTTTGGGAGAGGGTTAGGGTTTTGGAGATGTTAAGGGTTTGGGAGAGAGTAAGTGCTTGGAAGAGTGCAATCGTTTGGGAGAGGGTAAGGGTTTGGGGAGGGTTAGGGTTTGGGAGAGGGTTAGGGTTTTGGAGATGTTAAGGGTTTGGGAGATGTTTAAGGTTTGGGAGTAGGTTAGGGTTTGGGAGAGGGTTAGGTTTTGGAAGAGGGTAAGGGTTTGGGAGAGGGTTAGGGTTTGGGAGAGGGTAAGGGTTTGGGAGAGGTTTATGGTTTGGGGCAGTGTTAGGGGTTGGGAGAGGGTTAGGGTTTGGGAGATTGTAAGGTTTTGGGAGAGTGTTAGGGCATGGGAGAAGTTAAGGGTTTGGGATTTAGTTATTGTTTGGGAGTGGGTAAGTGTTTTGGAGAGAGTTCGGGTTTGGGAGAGGTTTAGGTTTTGTGAGAGGGTTAGGGTTTGGGAGGGAGTTAGGGTTTGGAGAGGGTAAGGGTTTTGGAGCATGTTAGGGTTTTGGAGAGAATTACGGTTTGGGAGAGTGTTAGGGTTTTGGAGAGAGTTAGGTTTTCAGAGAGGGCAAATGTTTGGGAGAGAGTTAGGGTTTGGGAGAGTGTTTGGGTTTGTGAAAGGGTAAGGGTTTGGGATAGGGTTAGGGTTTGGGAGAGCGTAAGGGTTTTGGAGAGGGTTAGGGTTTGGGAGAGAGTTACGGTTTGGGAAAGTGTTAGGGTTTTGGAGAGAGTTAGGTTTTCAGAGAGGGCAAATGTTTGGGAGAGAGTTAGGGTTTGGGAGAGTGTTTGGGTTTGTGAAAGGGTAAGGGTTTGGGATAGGGTTAGGGTTTGGGAGAGGGTTGGTGTTTGGGAGAATATTAGCGTTTGGGGGAGGGTAAGGTTTTGGGAGAGGGTAAGGGTTTGGGAGAGAGTTAGGGTTTGGGAGAGGGTTAGGGTTTGGAAAAGGGTAAGGGTTTGGGAGAGGGTTAGGGTTTCAGAGATTCTTAGGGTTTGGGAGAGTGTTAGGCATTGGGAGAGGGTAAGTCTTTTGGAGATGGTCAGGGTTTGCGAGACAGTAAAAGTTTGGGAGAGGGTTAGGGTTAGGGAGAGTGTTAGGGTTTTGGAGAGAGTTAGGGATTGAGGGCGGGTCAGGGTTTGGGAGTGGTTTATGGTTTGGGAGAGGGTTAGGGTTTGGGAGAGGATTTGATTTTGGGAGTGGGTTAGTGTTTTGGAGATGGTCAGGGTTTGCGAGATGGTAAGGGTTTGGGAGAGGTTAAGGTTTTGCGACAGTTTTAGTGTTTGGGAGAGGCTAAGGGTTTGGGAGAGGATAAAGGTTTGGGAGAGGATAAAGGTTTGGGATCGTGTATGGTTTTGGGAGAGGTGAGGCTTTGGTAGAGGGTTAGTGTTTGGAAGAGGGTAAGGATTTGGGAGAGGGACAGTGTTAGGGTTAGGGTTAGGGTTTGGGAAAGGGTTAGGGTTTGGGAGAGGTTAAAGTTTTGGGATTGGGTAAGTGTTTGGGAGAGCATAAGGGTTTTGGAGAGAGTTATGGTTTGGTAGAGGGTTAGGATTTGGGTGAGGGTAAGGGTTTGGGAGAGCGTAAGGATTTGGGATAGTTATGTGTTTTGGAGGTGTTTAGGGTTTGTGAAAGGTTAAGGGTTTGGGAGAATCTTACGGTTTCGGAAAGTGTTAGAGTTTGGGAGAGTGTTAGGGTTTGGGAGAGGGTTCGGGTTTGGGAGAGTGTAAGGTTTTGGGAGAGGGTTATGGTTTGGGGGAGTGTTAGGGTTTGGGGAGGGTTAGGGTTTGGGAGAGGGTTAGGGTTTTGGAGAGGGTAAGGGTTTGGGAGAGGGTTATGTTTTGGGGGAGTGTTAGGGTTTGGGAGAGGGTTAGGGTTTGGGAGAGTGTTAGGGTTTGGGAGAGGGTAAGGGTTTGGGAGAGGGTTAGGGTTTGGGAGAGTGTTAGGGTTTGGGAGAGGGTAAGGGTTTGGGAGAGTGTTAGGGTATGGGAGAAGTTAAGGGTTTGGGATTGAGTTAGTGTTTGGGAGTGGGTAAGTGTTTTGGAGAGAGTTCGGGTTTGGGAGAGGTTTAGGTTTTGTGAGAGGGTTAGGGTTTGGGAGGGAGTTAGGGTTTGGGAGAGGGTAAGGGTTTTGGAGAGGGTTAGGGTTTTGGAGAGAGTTACGGTTTGGGAAAGTGTTAGGGTTTTGGAGAGAGTTAGGTTTTCTGAGAGGGCAAATGTTTGGGAGAGTCTTAGGGTTTCGGAGAGTGTTAGAGTTTGGGAGAGTGTTAGGGTTTGGGAGAGGGTTAGGGTTTGGGAGAGTGTTAGGGTTTGGGAGAGTGTTAGGGTTTGGGAGAGGGTAAGGATTTGGGAGAGGGTAAGTGTTTGGTAGAGGGTAAGGGTTTGTTATAGAGTTAGGGTTTGTGAGAGGGTAAGGATTTGGGAGATGGTAAGTGTTTGGGAGATGGTTATGGCATGGGAGAGTGTAAGGGTTTGGGAGGGTGTTAGGGATTCAGAGAGGGTATGGGTTTGGGAGCGGGTTAGGGTTTGGGAGAGCGTAAGGGTTTTGGAGAGGCTTAGGGTTTGGGAGAGAGTTAGGGTTTGGGAGAGTGTTATAGTTTTGGAGAGAGTTTGTTTTTCAGAGAGGGCAAGGGTTTGGGAGAGAGTTTGGGTTTGGGAGAGTGTTAGGGTTTGGGAGAGGGTAAGTGTTTGAGAGAGGGTTAGGGTTTCGGAGAGGGTTATTGTTTGGGAGAATGTTAGCGTTTGGGTGAGGGTAAGCATTTGGGATGGATTTAGGGTTTGAGAGAGGGAAAGGGTTTGGGAGAGAGTTAGGGTTTGGGAGAGGGTTAGGCTTTGGGAGAGGGTAAGGGTTTGGGACATGGTTAGTGTTTGGGAGAGAGTAAGTGCTTGGAAGAGTGCAATCGTTTGGGAGAGGGTAAGGGTTTGGGGGAGGGTTAGGGTTTGGGCGAGTGTTAGGGTTTTGGAGATGGTAAGGGTTTGGGAGATGTTTAAGGTTTGGGAGTAGGTTAGGGTTTGGGAGAGGGTTAGGTTTTGGAAGAGGGTAAGGGTTTGGGAGAGGGTTAGGGTTTGGGAGAGGGTAAGGGTTTGGGAGAGGGTTATGGTTTGGGGGAGTGTTAGGGTTTGGGAGAGGGTTAGGGTTTGGGAGATTGTAAGGTTTCGGGAGAGTGTTAGGGTATGGGAGAAGTTAAGGGTTTGGGATTGAGTTAGTGTTTGGGAGTGGGTAAGTGTTTGGAGAGAGTTCGGGTTTGGGAGAGGTTTAGGTTTTGTGAGAGGGTTAGGGTTTGGGAGGGAGTTAGGGTTTGGGAGAGGGTAAGGGTTTGGGAGCATGTTAGGGTTTGGGAGAGCGTAAGGGTTTTGGAGAGGGTTAGGGTTTGGGAGAGAGTTACGGTTTGGGAAAGTGTTAGGGTTTTGGAGAGAGTTAGGTTTTCAGAGCGGGCAAATGTTTGGGAGAGAGTTAGGGTTTGGGAGAGTGTTTGGGTTTGGGAAAGGGTAAGGGTTTGGGATAGGGTTAGGGTTTGGGAGAGGGTTGGTGTTTGGGAGAATATTAGCGTTTGGGGGAGGGTAAGGTTTTGGGAGAGGGTAAGGGTTTGGGAGAGAGTTAGGATTTGGGAAAGTGTTTGGGTTTGGAAAAGGGTAAGGGTTTGGGAGAGGGTTAGGGTTTCAGAGAGTTTTAGGTTTTGGGAGAGTGTTAGGCATTGGGAGAGGGTAAGTGTTTTGGAGATGGTCAGGGTTTGCGAGACAGTAAAGGTTTGGGAGAGGGTTAGGGTTTGGGAGAGTGTTAGGGTTTTGGAGAGAGTTAGGGATTGAGGGCGGGTCAGGGTTTGGGAGTGGTTTATGGTTTGGGAGAGAGTTAGGGTTTGGGAGAGGATTTGATTTTGGGAGAGGGTTAGTGTTTTGGAGATGGTCAGGGTTTGCGAGATGGTAAGGGTTTGGGAGAGGTTAAGGTTTTGCGACAGTTTTAGTGTTTGGGAGAGGGTAAGGGTTTGGGAGAGGATAAAGGTTTGGGAGAGGATAAAGGTTTGGGAGAGTGTGAAGGTTTGGTATCGTGTATGGTTTTTGGGAGAGGTGAGGCTTTGGTAGAGGGTTAGTGTTTGGGAGAGGGTAAGGATTTGGGAGAGGGAAAGTGTTAGGGTTGGGTTAGGGTCTGGAATGGGTTAGGGTTTGGGTGAGGTTAAAGTTTTGGGATTGGGTAAGTGTTTGGGAGAGCATAAGGGTTTGGGAGAGGGTTAGGGTTTGGTAGAGGGTTAGGGTTTGGGAGAGGTTAAAGTTTTGGGATTGGGTAAGTGTTTGGCAGAGCGTAAGGGTTTGGGAGAGGGTTAGGGTTTGGTAGAGGGTTAGGGTTTGGGTGAGGGTAAGGGTTTGGGAGAGCGTAAGGATTTGGGATAGTTATGTGTTTTGGATGTGTTTAGGGTTTGGGAAAGGTTAAGGGTTTGGGAGAGTCTTACGGTTTCGGAGAGTGTTAGAGTTTGGGAGAGTGTTAGGGTTTGGGAGAGGGTTCGGGTTTGGGAGAGTGTTAGTGTTTGGGAGAGTGTTAGTGTTTGGGAGAGGGTAAGGATTTGGGAGAGGTTAAGGATTTGGGAGAGGGTAAGGGTTTGCGAGAGGTTTGGTGTTTGGGAGAGGGTAAGTGTTTGGGAGAGGGTAAGGGTTTGGTATAGAGTTAGGGTTTGTGAGAGGGTAAGGATTTGGGAGATGATAATTGTTTGGGAGAGGGTTAGGGCATGGGAGAGGGTTAGGGTTTGGGAGGGTGTTAGGTTTTCAGAGAGGGTTTGTGTTTGGGAGCGTGTTACTGTTTGGTACTGGGTTTGGAGAGGCTTAGGGTTTGGGTGAGTGTTAGGGTTTGGAAAAGGGTAAGGGTTTTGGAGAGGGTTAGGGTTTCAGAGAGTTTTAGGGTTTTGGAGAGGCTTAGGGTTTGGGAGAGAGTTACGGTTTGGGAAAGTGTTAGGATTTTGGAGAGAGTTAGGTTTTCAGAGAGAACAAGTGTTTGGGAGAGAGTTAGGGTTTGGGAGAGTGTTAGGGTTTGGGAAAGGGTAAGGGTTTGGGATAGGATTAGGGTTTGGGAGAGTGTTGGTGTTTGGGATAATATTAGCGTTTGGGGGAGTGTAAGGTTTTGGGAGTGGGTAAGGGTTTGGGTGAGAGTTTGGGTTTGGGAAAGGGTTAGGGTTTGGAAAAGGGTAAGGATTTGGGAGAGGGTTTTGGTTTCAGAGAGTTTTAGGGTTTGGGAGAGTGTTAGGGTTTGGGAGAGGGTAAGTGTTTTGGAGATGGTCAGGGTTTGCGAGACAGTAAAGGTTTGGGAGTGGGTTAGGGTTTGGGAGAGTGTTAGGGTTTGGGAGAGAGTTAGGGTTTGAGGGAGGGTAAGGGTTTGGGAGTGGGTTAGGCTTTGGGAGAGGGTTAGGGTTTGGGAGAGGATAAAGGTTTGGGAGAGTGTACAGTTTTGGGATCGTGTATGGTTTTGGGAGAGGTGAGGCTTTGGTAGCGGGTTAAGGTTTGGGAGAGGTTAAGGATTTGGGAGTGGGAAAGTGTTAGGGTTAGGGTTAGGGTTTGGGAGAGGGTTAGGGTTTGGGAGAGGTTAAGGATTTGGGAGTGGGAAAGTTTTAGGGTTAGGGTTACCGTTTGGAAACGGGTTAGGGTTTGGGAGAGGTTAAAGTTTTGGGATAGGGTAAGTGTTTGTGAGAGCGTAAGGGTTTGGGAGAGAGTTAGGGTTTGGTAGAGGGTTAGGGTTTGGGTGAGGGTCAGGGTTTGGTTGAGCGTAAGGATTTGGGATAGTTATGTGTTTTGGAGGGGTTTAGGGTTTGGGAGAAGTTAAGAGTTTGGGAGAGTCTTAGGGTTTGGGAGAGTGTTAGAGTTTGGGAGAGTGTTAGGGTTTGGGAGAGGGTTAGGGTTTGGGAAAGGGTTAGGTTTTGGGAGAGGTGAAAGTTTAGGGATTGGGTAAGTGTTTGGGCGAGCGTAAGGGTTTTGGAGAGAGTTAGGGTTTGGTAGAGGGTTAGGGTTTGGGTGAGGGTCAGGGTTTGGGAGAGCGTAAGGATTTGGGATAGTTATGTGTTTTGGAGGGGTTTAGGGTTTGGGAGAAGTTAAGAGTTTGGGAGAGTCTTAGGGTTTCGGAGAGTGTTAGAGTTTGGGAGAGTGTTAGGGTTTGGGAGACGGTTAGGGTTTGGGAGAGAGTTAGGGTTTGGTAGAGGGTTAGGTTTTGGGTGAGGGTAAGGGTTTGGGAGAGCGTAAGGATTTTGGATAGTTATTTGTTTTGGAGGGGTTTAGGGTTTGGAAAAGGTTAAGGGCTTGGGAGAGTGTTAGAGTTTGGGAGAGTGTTAGGGTTTGGGAGAGGGTTCGGGTTTGGGAGAGTTTTAGTGTTTGGGAGGGGGTAAGGATTTGGGAGAGGTTAAGGATTTGGGAGAGGGTAAGGGTTTGGGAGAGGTTTGGGGTTTGGGAGAGGGTAAGTGTTTGGGAGAGTTTAAGGGTTTTGTATAGAGTTAGGGTTTGTTAGAGGGTAAGGGTTTGGGAGATGATAATTGTTTGGGAGAGGGTTAGGGCATAGGAGAGAGTTAGGGTTTGGGAGGGTTTTAGGGTTTCAGAGAGGGTATGGGTTTGGGAGCGTGTTACTGTTTGGTACTGGGTTTGGAGAGGCTTAGGGTTTGGGAGAGTGTTACGGTTTGGGAAAGTGTTAGTGTTTTGGAGAGAGTTAGGTTTTCAGAGAGGGCAAGTGTTTGGGAGAGAGTTAGGGTTTGGGAGAGTGTTAGGGTTTGGGAAAGGGTAAGGGTTTGGGATAGGATTAGGGTTTGGGAGAGTGTTGGTGTTTGGGAGAATATTAGCGTTTGGGGGATGGTAAGGTTTTGGGAGAGGGTAAGGGTTTGGGAGAGAGTTTGGGTTTGGGAAAGGGTTAGGGTTTGGAAAAGGGTAAGGATTTGGGAGAGGGTTTTGGTTTCAGAGAGTTTTAGAGTTTGGGAGAGGGTAAGTGTTTTGAAGATGGTCAGGGTTTGCGAGACAGTAAAGGTTTGGGAGTGGGTTAGGATTTGGGAGAGTGTTAGGGTTTGGTAGAGAGTTAGGGTTTGAGGGAGGGTAAGGGTTTGGGAGTGGGTTAGGCTTTGGGAGAGGGTTAGGGTTTGGGAGAGGATAAAGGTTTGGGAGAGTGTAAAGGTTTGGGATCGTGAATGGTTTTGGGAGAGGTGAGGCTTTGGTAGAGGGTTAGGGTTTGGGAGAGGTTAAGGATTTGGGAGTGGGAAAGTGTTAGGGTTAGGGTTACCATTTGGAAACGGGTTAGGGTTTGGGAGGGGTTAACGTTTTGGGATTGGGTAAGTGTTTGGGAGAGCGTAAGGGTTTTGGAGAGAGTTAGAGTTTGGTAGAGGGTTAGGGTTTGGGTGAGGGTCAGGGTTTGGCAGAGCGTAAGGATTTGGGATAGTTATGTGTTTTGGAGGGGTTTAGGGTTTGGGAGAAGTTAAGAGTTTGGGAGAGTCTTAGGGTTTTGGAGAGTGTTAGGGTTTGGGAGACGGTTAGGGTTTGGTAGAGTGTTAGGGTTTGGGAGAGTGTTAAGGTTTGGGAGGGGGTTAGGATTTGGAGAGGGTAAGGGTTTGGGAGAGGGTAAGGGTTTGGTATAGAGTTAGGGTTTGTGAGAGGGTAAGGATTTGGGAGATGGTATGTGTTTGGGAGATGGTTAGGGCATGGGAGAGTGTAAGGGTTTGGGAGGGTTTTAGGGTTTCAGAGATGGTATGGGTTTGGGAGCGGGTTAGGGTTTGGGAGAGGGTTAGGGTTTTGGAGAGTCTTAGGGTTTGGGAGAGAGTTAGGGTTTGGGAGAGAGTTAGGGTTTGGGAGAGGGTTCTGGCTTTTGGAGAGTCTTAGGGTTTGGGAGAGAGTTAGGGTTTGGGAGAGTGTTATGGTTTTGGAGATAGTTAGGTTTTCAGAGAGGGCAAGGTTTTGGGAGAGAGTTTGGTTTTGGGAGAGTGTTAGGGTTTGGGAGAGGGTAAGGGTTTGGGAGAGGGTTAGGGTTTGGGAGAGGGTAAGTGTTTGGGAGAGGGTAAGGGTTTGGGAGAGGGTTAGGGTTTTGGAGAGGGTTAGTGTTTGGGAGAATGTTAGCGTTTGGGAGAGGGTAAGCATTTGGGATGGATTTAGGGTTTGAGAGAGGGTTAGGGTTTGGGAGAGAGTTAGGGTTTGGGAGAGGGTAAGGGTTTGGGAGAGAGTTAGCGTTTGGGAGAGTTTAAGGCTTTGGGCGAAGGTAAGGAGTTGGAATCGGGTTAGGTTTTGGGTGAGGTTTAGGGTTTGGGAGAGGGTAAGGGCTTGGGAGAGGGTTAGGGTTTGGGTGAGGTTTATAGTTTGGGGGAGTGTTAGGGTTTGGGAGAGGGTAAGGCTTTTGGAGAGTCTTAGGGTTTGGGAGAGAGTTAGGGTTTGGGAGAGTGTTAAAGTTTTGGAGAGAGTTAGGTTTTCAGAGAGGGTATGGGTTTGGGAGAGAGTTTTTGTTTGGGACAGTGTTAGGGTTTGGGAGAGGGTAAGGCTTTTGGAGAGTCTTAGGGTTTGGGAGAGAGTTTGGGTTTGGGAGAGTGTTAGGGTTTGGGAGAGGGTAAGTGTTTGGAAGAGGGTTAGGGTTTCGGAGAGGGTTGATGTTTGGGAGAATGTTAGCGTTTGGGAGAGGGTAAGCATTTGGGATGGATTTAGGGTTTGAGAGAGCGAAAGGGTTTGGGAGATGATAATTGTTTGGGAGAGGGTTAGGGCATAGGAGAGGGTTAGGGTTTGGGAGGGTGTTAGGTTTTCAGAGAGGGTTTGTGTTTGGGAGCGGGTTAGGGTTTGGGAGAGGGTACGGGTTTTGGAGAGGGTTAGGGTTTGGGTGAGTGTTACGGTTTGGGAAAGTGTTAGGATTTTGGAGAGAGTTAGGTTTTCAGAGAGAACAAGTGTTTGGGAGAGGGTTAGGGTTTGGGAGAGAGTTAGGGTTTGGGAGAGTGTTAGGGTTTGGGAAAGGGTAAGGGTTTGGGATAGGGTTAGGGTTTGGGAGAGTGTTGGTGTTTGGGAGAATATTAGCGTTTGGGGGAGGGTAAGGTTTTGGGAGTGGGTAAGGGTTTGGGTGAGAGTTTGGGTTTGGGAAAGGGTTAGGGTTTGGAAAAGGGTAAGGATTTGGGAGAGGGTTTTGGTTTCAGAGAGTTTTAGGGTTTGGGAGAGTGTTAGGGTTTGGGAGAGTGTAAGTGTTTTGGAGATGGTCAGGGTTTGCGAGACAGTAAAGGTTTGGGAGTGGGTTAGGGTTTGGGAGAGTGTTAGGGTTTGGGAGAGAGTTAGGGTTTGAGGGAGGGTAAGGGTTTGGGAGTGGGCTAGGCTTTGGGAGAGGGTTAGGGTTTGGGAGAGGATAAAGGTTTGGGAGAGTGTACAGTTTTGGGATCGTGTATGGTTTTGGGAGAGGTGAGGCTTTGGTAGAGTGTTAGGGTTTGTGAGAGGGTAAGGGTTTGGGAGTGGGAAAGTGTTAGGGTTAGGGTTTGGGAAAGGGTTAGGGTTTGGGAGGGGTTAACGTTTTGGGATTGGGTAAGTGTTTGGGAGAGCGTAAGGGTTTGGGAGAGAGTTAGGGTTTGGTAGAGGGTTCGGGTTTGGGTGAGGGTAAGGGTTTGGGAGAGCGTAAGGATTTGGGAGAGTATTATTTTTTGGAGGGGTTTAGGGTTTGGGAGAGGTTAAGGATTTTGGAGAGTCTTAGGGTTTCGGAGAGTGTTAGAGTTTGGGAGAGTGTTAGGGTTTGGGAGAGGGTTAGGGTATGGGAGAGTGTTAGGGTTTGGGAGAGTGTTAGGGTTTGGGAGAGGGTAAGGATTTGGGAGAGGGTAAGGGTTTGGGAGAGATTTGAGGTTTGGGAGAGAGTAAGTGTTTGGGAGAGGGTAAGGGTTTGGTATAGAGTTAGGGTTTGTGAGAGGGTAAGGATTTGGGAGAGGGTTAGGGCATGGGAGAGTCTAAGGGATTGGGAGGGTGTTAGGGTTTCAGAGAGGGTATGGGTTTGGGAGCGGGTTAGGGTTTTTGAGAGGGTAAGGGTTTTGGAGAGGCTTAGGGTTTGGGAGAGAGTTAGGGTTTGGGAGAGTGTTAAGGTTTTGGAGAGAGTTAGGTTTTCAGAGAGGGCAAGGGTTTGGGAGAGAGTTTGGGTTTGGGAGGGTGTTAAAGTTTGGAAGAGGGTAAGGGTTTGGGAGAGGGTTAGGGTTTCGGAGAGGGTTAGTGTTTGGGAGAATGTTAGCGTTTGGGTGAGGGTAAGCATTTGGGATGGATTTAGGGTTTGAGAGAGGGAAAGGGTTTGGGAGAGAGTTAGGGTTTGGGAGAGGGTTAGGCTTTGGGAGAGGGTAAGGGTTTGGGACATGGTTAGTGTTTGGGAGAGAGTAAGTGCTTGGAAGAGTGCAATCGTTTGGGAGAGGGTAAGGGTTTGGGGGAGGGTTAGGGTTTGGGCGAGTGTTAGGCTTTTGGAGATGGTAAGGGTTTGGGAGATGTTTAAGGTTTGGGAGTAGGTTAGGGTTTGGGAGAGGGTTAGGTTTTGGAAGAGGGTAAGGGTTTGGGAGAGGGTTAGGGTTTGGGAGAGGGTAAGGGTTTGGGAGAGGGTTATGGTTTGGGGGAGTGTTAGGGTTTGGGAGAGGGTTAGGGTTTGGGAGATTGTAAGGTTTTGGGAGAGTGTTAGGGCATGGGAGAAGTTAAGGGTTTGGGATTGAGTTAGTGTTTGGGAGTGGGTAAGTGTTTGGAGAGAGTTCGGGTTTGGGAGAGGTTTAGGTTTTGTGAGAGGGTTAGGGTTTGGGAGGGAGTTAGGGTTTGGGAGAGGGTAAGGGTTTGGGAGCATGTTAGGGTTTGGGAGAGCGTAAGGGTTTTGGAGAGGGTTAGGGTTTGGGAGAGAGTTACGGTTTGGGAAAGTGTTAGGGTTTTGGAGAGAGTTAGGTTTTCAGAGCGGGCAAATGTTTGGGAGAGAGTTAGGGTTTGGGAGAGTGTTTGGGTTTGGGAAAGGGTAAGGGTTTGGGATAGGGTTAGGGTTTGGGAGAGGGTTGGTGTTTGGGAGAATATTAGCGTTTGGGGGAGGGTAAGGTTTTGGGAGAGGGTAAGGGTTTGGGAGAGAGTTAGGATTTGGGAAAGTGTTTGGGTTTGGAAAAGGGTAAGGGTTTGGGAGAGGGTTAGGGTTTCAGAGAGTTTTAGGTTTTGGGAGAGTGTTAGGCATTGGGAGAGGGTAAGTGTTTTGGAGATGGTCAGGGTTTGCGAGACAGTAAAGGTTTGGGAGAGGGTTAGGGTTTGGGAGAGTGTTAGGGTTTTGGAGAGAGTTAGGGATTGAGGGCGGGTCAGGGTTTGGGAGTGGTTTATGGTTTGGGAGAGAGTTAGGGTTTGGGAGAGGATTTGATTTTGGGAGAGGGTTAGTGTTTTGGAGATGGTCAGGGTTTGCGAGATGGTAAGGGTTTGGGAGAGGTTAAGGTTTTGCGACAGTTTTAGTGTTTGGGAGAGGGTAAGGGTTTGGGAGAGGGTTAGGGTTTGGGAGAGGATAAAGGTTTGGGAGAGTGTGAAGGTTTGGTATCGTGTATGGTTTTTGGGAGAGGTGAGGCTTTGGTAGAGGGTTAGTGTTTGGGAGAGGGTAAGGATTTGGGAGAGGGAAAGTGTTAGGGTTGGGTTAGGGTCTGGGAATGGGTTAGGGTTTGGGTGAGGTTAAAGTTTTGGGATTGGGTAAGTGTTTGGGAGAGCATAAGGGTTTGGGAGAGGGTTAGGGTTTGGTAGAGGGTTAGGGTTTGGGAGAGGTTAAAGTTTTGGGATTGGGTAAGTGTTTGGCAGAGCGTAAGGGTTTGGGAGAGGGTTAGGGTTTGGTAGAGGGTTAGGGTTTGGGTGAGGGTAAGGGTTTGGGAGAGCGTAAGGATTTGGGATAGTTATGTGTTTTGGATGTGTTTAGGGTTTGGGAAAGGTTAAGGGTTTGGGAGAGTCTTACGGTTTCGGAGAGTGTTAGAGTTTGGGAGAGTGTTAGGGTTTGGGAGAGGGTTCGGGTTTGGGAGAGTGTTAGTGTTTGGGAGAGTGTTAGTGTTTGGGAGAGGGTAAGGATTTGGGAGAGGTTAAGGATTTGGGAGAGGGTAAGGGTTTGGGAGAGGTTTGGTGTTTGGGAGAGGGTAAGTGTTTGGGAGAGGGTAAGGGTTTGGTATAGAGTTAGGGTTTGTGAGAGGGTAAGGATTTGGGAGATGATAATTGTTTGGGAGAGGGTTAGGGCATGGGAGAGGGTTAGGGTTTGGGAGGGTGTTAGGTTTTCAGAGAGGGTTTGTGTTTGGGAGCGTGTTACTGTTTGGTACTGGGTTTGGAGAGGCTTAGGGTTTGGGTGAGTGTTAGGGTTTGGAAAAGGGTAAGGGTTTTGGAGAGGGTTAGGGTTTCAGAGAGTTTTAGGGTTTTGGAGAGGCTTAGGGTTTGGGAGAGAGTTACGGTTTGGGAAAGTGTTAGGATTTTGGAGAGAGTTAGGTTTTCAGAGAGAACAAGTGTTTGGGAGAGAGTTAGGGTTTGGGAGAGTGTTAGGGTTTGGGAAAGGGTAAGGGTTTGGGATAGGATTAGGGTTTGGGAGAGTGTTGGTGTTTGGGAGAATATTAGCGTTTGGGGGAGTGTAAGGTTTTGGGAGTGGGTAAGGGTTTGGGTGAGAGTTTGGGTTTGGGAAAGGGTTAGGGTTTGGAAAAGGGTAAGGATTTGGGAGAGGGTTTTGGTTTCAGAGAGTTTTAGGGTTTGGGAGAGTGTTAGGGTTTGGGAGAGGGTAAGTGTTTTGGAGATGGTCAGGGTTTGCGAGACAGTAAAGGTTTGGGAGTGGGTTAGGGTTTGGGAGAGTGTTAGGGTTTGGGAGAGAGTTAGGGTTTGAGGGAGGGTAAGGGTTTGGGAGTGGGTTAGGCTTTGGGAGAGGGTTAGGGTTTGGGAGAGGATAAAGGTTTGGGAGAGTGTACAGTTTTGGGATCGTGTATGGTTTTGGGAGAGGTGAGGCTTTGGTAGCGGGTTAAGGTTTGGGAGAGGTTAAGGATTTGGGAGTGGGAAAGTGTTAGGGTTAGGGTTACCGTTTGGAAACGGGTTAGGGTTTGGGAGAGGTTAAAGTTTTGGGATAGGGTAAGTGTTTGTGAGAGCGTAAGGGTTTGGGAGAGAGTTAGGGTTTGGTAGAGGGTTAGGGTTTGGGTGAGGGTCAGGGTTTGGTTGAGCGTAAGGATTTGGGATAGTTATGTGTTTTGGAGGGGTTTAGGGTTTGGGAGAAGTTAAGAGTTTGGGAGAGTCTTAGGGTTTCGGAGAGTGTTAGAGTTTGGGAGAGTGTTAGGGTTTGGGAGAGGGTTCGGGTTTGGGAGAGTGTTAGGGTTTTGGAGAGAGTTAGGTTTTCAGAGAGGGCAAGTGTTTGGGAGAGAGTTAGGGTTTGGGAGAGTGTTAGGGTTTGGGAGAGGGTTAGAGTTTGGGAGAGGGTTAGGGTTTGGGAAAGGGTTAGGTTTTGGGAGAGGTGAAAGTTTTGGGATTGGGTAAGTGTTTGGGCGAGCGTAAGGGTTTTGGAGAGAGTTAGGGTTTGGTAGAGGGTTAGGGTTTGGGTGAGGGTCAGGGTTTGGGAGAGCGTAAGGATTTGGGATAGTTATGTGTTTTGGAGGGGTTTAGGGTTTGGGAGAAGTTAAGAGTTTGGGAGAGTCTTAGGGTTTCGGAGAGTGTTAGAGTTTGGGAGAGTGTTAGGGTTTGGGAGACGGTTAGGGTTTGGGAGAGAGTTAGGGTTTGGTAGAGGGTTAGGTTTTGGGTGAGGGTAAGGGTTTGGGAGAGCGTAAGGATTTTGGATAGTTATTTGTTTTGGAGGGGTTTAGGGTTTGGAAAAGGTTAAGGGCTTGGGAGAGTGTTAGAGTGTGGGAGAGTGTTAGGGTTTGGGAGAGGGTTCGGGTTTGGGAGAGTTTTAGTGTTTGGGAGGGGGTAAGGATTTGGGAGAGGTTAAGGATTTGGGAGAGGGTAAGGGTTTGGGAGAGGTTTGGGGTTTGGGAGAGGGTAAGTGTTTGGGAGAGTTTAAGGGTTTTGTATAGAGTTAGGGTTTGTTAGAGGGTAAGGGTTTGGGAGATGATAATTGTTTGGGAGAGGGTTAGGGCATAGGAAAGAGTTAGGGTTTGGGAGGGTTTTAGGGTTTCAGAGAGGGTATGGGTTTGGGAGCGTGTTACTGTTTGGTACTGGGTTTGGAGAGGCTTAGGGTTTGGGTGAGTGTTACGGTTTGGGAAAGTGTTAGTGTTTTGGAGAGAGTTAGGTTTTCAGAGAGGGCAAGTGTTTGGGAGAGAGTTAGGGTTTGGTAGAGAGTTAGGGTTTGAGGGAGGGTAAGGTTTTGGGAGTGGGTTAGGCTTTGGGAGAGGGTTAGGGTTTGGGAGAGGATAAAGGTTTGGGAGAGTGTAAAGGTTTGGGATCGTGAATGGTTTTGGGAGAGGTGAGGCTTTGGTAGAGGGTTAGGGTTTGGGAGAGGTTAAGGATTTGGGAGTGGGAAAGTGTTAGGGTTAGGGTTACCGTTTGGAAACGGGTTAGG
The DNA here is from genome assembly GCF_017639515.1 of Carcharodon carcharias. NCBI lineage: Eukaryota > Metazoa > Chordata > Chondrichthyes > Lamniformes > Lamnidae > Carcharodon > Carcharodon carcharias. The sequence goes on along the minus strand of NC_054483.1, from coordinate 73,437 downwards.
GTTTGGGAGGGGTTAACGTTTTGGGATTGGGTAAGTGTTTGGGAGAGCGTAAGGGTTTTGGAGAGAGTTAGAGTTTGGTAGAGGGTTAGGGTTTGGGTGAGGGTCAGGGTTTGGCAGAGCGTAAGGATTTGGGATAGTTATGTGTTTTGGAGGGGTTTAGGGTTTGGGAGAAGTTAAGAGTTTGGGAGAGTCTTAGGGTTTTGGAGAGTGTTAGGGTTTGGGAGACGGTTAGGGTTTGCTAGAGTGTTAGGGTTTGGGAGAGTGTTAAGGTTTGGGAGAGGGTTAGGATTTGGAGAGGGTAAGGGTTTGGGAGAGGGTAAGGGTTTGGTATAGAGTTAGGGTTTGTGAGAGGGTAAGGATTTGGGAGATGGTATGTGTTTGGGAGATGGTTAGGGCATGGGAGAGTGTAAGGGTTTGGGAGGGTTTTAGGGTTTCAGAGATGGTATGGGTTTGGGAGCGGGTTAGGGTTTGGGAGAGGGTAAGGCTTTTGGAGAGTCTTAGGGTTTGGGAGAGAGTTAGGGTTTGGGAGAGAGTTAGGGTTTGGGAGAGGGTTCTGGCTTTTGGAGAGTCTTAGGGTTTGGGAGAGAGTTAGGGTTTGGGAGAGTGTTATGGTTTTGGAGATAGTTAGGTTTTCAGAGAGGGCAAGGTTTTGGGAGAGAGTTTGGTTTTGGGAGAGTGTTAGGGTTTGGGAGAGGGTAAGTGTTTGGGAGAGGGTAAGGGTTTGGGAGAGGGTTAGGGTTTTGGAGAGGGTTAGTGTTTGGGAGAATGTTAGCGTTTGGGAGAGGGTAAGCATTTGGGATGGATTTAGGGTTTGAGAGAGGGTTAGGGTTTGGGAGAGAGTTAGGGTTTGGGAGAGGGTAAGGGTTTGGGAGAGAGTTAGCGTTTGGGAGAGTTTAAGGCTTTGGGCGAAGGTAAGGAGTTGGAATCGGGTTAGGTTTTGGGTGAGGTTTAGGGTTTGGGAGAGGGTAAGGGCTTGGGAGAGGGTTAGGGTTTGGGTGAGGTTTATAGTTTGGGGGAGTGTTACGGTTTGGGAGAGGGTAAGGCTTTTGGAGAGTCTTAGGGTTTGGGAGAGAGTTAGGGTTTGGGAGAGTGTTAAAGTTTTGGAGAGAGTTAGGTTTTCAGAGAGGGTATGGGTTTGGGAGAGAGTTTTTGTTTGGGACAGTGTTAGGGTTTGGGAGAGGGTAAGGCTTTTGGAGAGTCTTAGGGTTTGGGAGAGAGTTTGGGTTTGGGAGAGTGTAAGGGTTTGGGAGAGGGTAAGTGTTTGGAAGAGGGTTAGGGTTTCGGAGAGGGTTGATGTTTGGGAGAATGTTAGCGTTTGGGAGAGGGTAAGCATTTGGGATGGATTTAGGGTTTGAGAGAGCGAAAGGGTTTGGGAGATGATAATTGTTTGGGAGAGGGTTAGGGCATAGGAGAGGGTTAGGGTTTGGGAGGGTGTTAGGTTTTCAGAGAGGGTTTGTGTTTGGGAGCGGGTTAGGGTTTGGGAGAGGGTACGGGTTTTGGAGAGTGTTAGGGTTTGGGAGAGAGTTACGGTTTGGGAAAGTGTTAGGATTTTGGAGAGAGTTAGGTTTTCAGAGAGAACAATTGTTTGGGAGAGGGTTAGGGTTTGGGAGAGAGTTAGGGTTTGGGAGAGTGTTAGGGTTTGGGAAAGGGTAAGGGTTTGGGATAGGGTTAGGGTTTGGGAGAGTGTTAGGGTTTGGGAAAGGGTAAGGGTTTGGGATAGGGTTAGGGTTTGGGAGAGGGTTGGTGTTTGGGAGAATATTAGCGTTTGGGGGAGGGTAAGGTTTTGGGAGTGGGTAAGGGTTTGGGTGAGAGTTTGGGTTTGGGAAAGGGTTAGGGTTTGGAAAAGGGTAAGGATTTGGGAGAGGGTTTTGGTTTCAGAGAGTTTTAGGGTTTGGGAGAGTGTTAGGGTTTGGGAGAGGGTAAGTGTTTTGGAGATGGTCAGGGTTTGCGAGACAGCAAAGGTTTGGGAGTGGGTTAGGGTTTGGGAGAGTGTTAGGGTTTGGGAGAGAGTTAGGGTTTGAGGGAGGGTAAGGGTTTGGGAGTGGGTTAGGCTTTGGGAGAGGGTTAGGGTTTGGGAGAGGATAAAGGTTTGGGAGAGTGTACAGTTTTGGGATCGTGTATGGTTTTGGGAGAGGTGAGGCTTTGGTAGAGGGTTAGGGTTTGGGAGAGGTTAAGGATTTGGGAGTGGGAAAGTGTTAGGGTTAGGGTTTTGGAAAGGGTTAGGGTTTGGGAGAGGTTAAAGTTTTGGGATTGGGTAAGTGTTTGTGAGAGCGTAAGGGTTTTGGAGAGAGTTAGGGTTTGGTAGAGGGTTAGGGTTTGGGTGAGGGTCAGGGTTTGGTTGAGCGTAAGGATTTGGGATAGTTATGTGTTTTGGAGGGGTTTAGGGTTTGGGAGAAGTTAAGAGTTTGGGAGAGTCTTAGGGTTTCGGAGAGTGTTAGAGTTTGGGAGAGTGTTAGGGTTTGGGACAGGGTTAGGGTTTGGGAGAGGGTAAGGATTTGGAGAGGGTAAGGGTTTGGGAGAGGGTTGGTGTTTGGGAGAATATTAGCGTTTGGGGAGGGTAAGGTTTTGGGAGAGGGTAAGGGTTTGGGAGAGAGTTAGGGTTTGGGAAAGTGTTAGGGTTTGGAAAAGGGTAAGGATTTTGGAGAGGGTTAGGGTTTCAGAGTGTTTTAGGGTTTTGGAGAGGCTTTGGGTTTGGGAGAGTGTTACGGTTTGGGAAAGTGTTAGGGTTTTGGAGAGAGTTAGGTTTTCAGAGAGGGCAAGTGTTTGGGAGAGAGTTGGGGTTTGGGAGAGTGTTAGGGTTTGGGAAAGGGTAAGGGTTTGGATAGGATTAGGGTTTGGGAGAGTGTTGGTGTTTGGGAGAATATTAGCGTTTGGGGGAGGGTAAGGTTTTGGGAGTGGGTAAGGGTTTGGGAGAGAGTTTGGGTTTGGGAAAGGGTTAGGGTTTGGAAATGGGTAAGGATTTGGGAGAGGGTTTTGGTTTCATAGAGTTTTAGGGTTTGGGAGAGTGTTAGGGTTTGGGAGAGGGTAAGTGTTTTGGAGATGGTCAGGGTTTGCGAGACAGTAAAGGTTTGGGAGTGGGTTAGGATTTGGGAGAGTGTTAGGGTTTGGTAGAGAGTTAGGGTTTGAGGGAGGGTAAGGGTTTGGAAGTGGGTTAGGCTTTGGGAGAGGGTTAGGGTTTGGGCGAGGATAAAGGTTTCGGAGAGTGTAAAGTTTTGGGATCGTGAATGGTTTTGGGAGAGGTGAGGCTTTGGTAGAGGGTTAGGGTTTGGGAGAGGTTAAGGATTTGGGAGTGGGAAAGTGTTAGGGTTAGGGTTACCGTTTGGAAACGGGTTAGGTTTTGGGAGAGGTTAAACTTTTGGGATTGGGTAAGTATTTGGGCAAGCGTAAGGGTTTTGGAGAGAGTTAGGGTTTGGTAGAGGGTTAGGTTTTGGGTGAGGGTAAGGGTTTGGGAGAGCGTAAGGATTTGGGATAGTTATGTGTTTTGGAGGGGTTTAGGGTTTGGAAAAGGTTAAGGGTTTGGGAGAGTGTTAGAGTTTGGGAGAGTGTTAGGGTTTGGGAGAGGGTTCGGGTTTGGGAGATGATAATTGTTTGGGAGAGGGTTAGGGTTTGGGCGAGGATAAAGGTTTGGGAGAGTGTAAAGGTTTGGGATCGTGAATGGTTTTGGGAGAGGTGAGGCTTTGGTAGAGGGTTAGGGTTTGGGAGAGGGTTAGGGTTTGGGAGAGGTTAAGGATTTGGGAGAGGGAAAGTGTAAGGGTTAGGGTTACCGTTTGGAAACGGGTTAGGTTTTGGGAGAGGTTAGACTTTTGGGATTGGGTAAGTGTTTGGGAGAGCGTAAGGGTTTTGGAGAGAGTTAGGGTTTGGTAGAGGGTTAGGGTTTGGGTGAGGGTAAGGGTTTGGGAGAGCGTAAGGATTTGGGATAGTTATGTGTTTTGGAGGGGTTTAGGGTTTGGAAAAGGTTAAGGGTTTGGGAGAGTGTTAGAGTTTGGGAGAGTGTTAGGGTTTGGGAGAGGGCTCGGGTTTGGGAGAGTTTTAGTGTTTGGGAGGGGGTAAGGATTTGGGAGAGGTTAAGGATTTGGGAGAGGGTAAGGGTTTGGGAGAGGTTTGGTGTTTGGGAGAGGGTAAGTGTTTGGGAGAGTTTAAGGGTTTTGTATAGAGTTAGGGTTTGTGAGAGGGTAAGGATTTGGGAGATGATAATTGTTTGGGAGAGGGTTAGGGCATAGGAGAGGGTTAGGGTTTGGGAGGGTTTTAGGGTTTCAGAGAGGGTATGGGTTTGGGAGCGGGTTACTGTTTGGTACTGGGTTTGGAGAGAATTACGGTTTGGGAAAGTGTTAGGGTTTTGGAGAGAGTTAGGTTTTCAGAGAGGCCAAGTGTTTGGGAGAGAGTTAGGGTTTGGGAGAGTGTTAGGGTTTGGGAAAGGGTAAGGGTTTGGGATAGGATTAGAGTTTGGGAGAGTGTTGGTGTTTGGGAGAATATTAGCGTTTGGTGGAGGGTAAGGTTTTGGGAGTGGGTAAGGGTTTGGGAGAGAGTTTGGGTTTGGGAAAGGGTTAGGGTTTGGAAAAGGGTAAGGATTTGGGAGAGGGTTTTGGTTTCAGAGAGTTTTAGAGTTTGGGAGAGGGTAAGTGTTTTGAAGATGGTCCGGGTTTGCGAGACAGTAAAGGTTTGGGAGTGGGTTAGGATTTGGGAGAGTGTTAGGGTTTGGGAGAGAGTTAGGGTTTGAGGGAGGGTAAGGGTTTGGGAGTGGGTTAGGCTTTGGGAGAGGGTTAGGGTTTGGGAGATTTTAAGAGTTTGGGAGAGTCTTAGGGTTTCGGAGAGTGTTAGAGTTTGGGAGAGTGTTAGGGTTTGGGAGACGGTTAGGGTTTGGTAGAGTGTTAGGGTTTGGGAGAGGGTAAGGATTTGGAGAGGGTAAGGGTTTGGGAGAGGTTTGGGGTTTGGGAGAGGGTAAGTGTTTGGGAGAGGGTAAGGGTTTGGTATAGAGTTAGGGTTTGTGAGAGGGTAAGGATTTGGGAGATGGTATGTTTTTGGGAGATGGTTAGGGCATGGGAGAGTGTAAGGGTTTGGGACGGTGTTAGGGTTTCAGAGATGGTATGGGTTTGGGAGCGGGTTAGGGTTTGGGAGAGGGTAAGGCTTTTGGAGAGTCTTAGGGTTTGGGAGAGAGTTAGGGTTTGGGAGAGTGTTATGGTTTTGGAGATAGTTAGGTTTTCAGAGAGGGCAAGGGTTTGGGAGAGAGTTTGGGTTTGGGAGAGTGTTAGGGTTTGGGAAAGGGTAAGGGTTTGGGATAGGATTAGGGTTTGGGACAGTGTTAGGGTTTGGGAGAGGGTAAGGGTTTGGGAGAGGGTTAGGGTTTCGGAGAGGGTTAGTGTTTGGGAGAATGTTAGCGTTTGGGAGAGGGTAAGCATTTGGGATGGATTTAGGGTTTGAGAGAGGGTAAGGGTTTGGGAGAGAGTTAGGGTTTGGGAGAGGGTAAGTGTTTGGGAGAGAGTTAGCGTTTGGGAGAGGGTTAGGCTTTGGGAGAGGGTAAGGGTTTGGGAGAGAGTTAGCGTTTGTGAGAGTTTAAGGCTTTGGGCGAAGGTATGGATTTGGAATCGGGTTAGGTTTTGGGTGAGGTTTAGGGTTTGGGAGAGGGTAAGGGCTTGGGAGAGGGTTAGGGTTTGGGTGAGGTTTATAGTTTGGGGGAGTGTTAGGGTTTGGGAGAGGGTAAGGCTTTTGGAGAGTCTTAGGGTTTGGGAGAGAGTTCTGGTTTGGGAGAGTGTTAAAGTTTTGGAGAGAGTTAGGTTTTCAGAGAGGGTAAGGGTTTGGGAGAGAGTTTGGGTTTGGGAGAGTGTTAGGGTTTGGGAGAGGGTAACTGTTTGGAAGAGGGTTAGGGTTTCGGAGAGGGTTAGTGTTTGGGAGAATGTTAGCGTTTGGGAGAGGGTAAGCATTTGGGATGGATTTAGGGTTTGAGAGAGGGTAAGGGTTTGGGAGAGTGTTAGGGTTTGGGAGAGGGTAAGGGTTTGGGGGAGAGTTAGCATTTGGGAGAGTTTAAGGCTTTGGGCGAAGGTAAGGATTTGGAATCGGGTGAGGTTTTGGGTGAGGTTTAGGGTTTGGGAGAGGGTAAGGGCTTGGGAGAGGGTTAGTGTTTGGGTGAGGTTTATAGTTTGGCGGAGTTTTAGGGTTTGGGAGAGGGTTAGGGTTTGGGAGATGGTAAGGGCTTGGGATATGTTTAACTTTTGGGAGAGGGTAAGGGTTTGGGAGATGGTTAGTGTTTGGGAGAGAGTAAGTGCTTGGAAGAGTGCAATCGTTTGGGAGAGGGTAAGGGTTTGGGGGAGGGTTAGGGTTTGGGAGAGGGTTAGGGTTTTGGAGATGTTAAGGGTTTGGGAGATGTTTAAGGTTTGGGAGTAGGTTAGGGTTTGGGAGAGGGTTAGGTTTTGGAAGAGGATAAGGGTTTGGGAGAGGGTTAGGGTTTTTGAGAGGGTAAGTGTTTGGGAGAGGCTTATGTTTTGGGGGAGTGTTAGGTTTTGGGAGAGGGTTAGGGTTTGGGAGGGAGTTAGGGTTTGGGAGAGGGTAAGGGTTTTGGAGAGGGTTAGGGTTTTGGAGAGGGTAAGGGTTTGGGAGGGAGTTAGGGTTTGGGAGAGGGTAAGGGTTTTGGAGAGGGTTAGGGTTTGGGAGAGAGTTACGGTTTGGGAAAGTGCTGGGTTTTGGAGAGAGTTAGGTTTTCAGAGAGGGCAAATGTTTGGGAGAGAGTTAGGGTTTGGGAGAGTGTTTGGGTTTGGGAAAGGGTAAGGGTTTGGGATAGGGTTAGGGTTTGGGAGAGGGTTGGTGTTTGGGAGAATATTAGCGTTTGGGGGAGGGTAAGGTTTTGGGAGAGGGTAAGGGTTTGGGAGAGATTTAGGGTTTGGGAAAGTGTTAGGGTTTGGAAAAGGGTAAGGATTTGGGAGAGGGTTAGGGTTTGGGTGAGTGTTAGGGTTTTGGAGAGAGTTAGGGTTTGAGGGAGTGTCAGGGTTTGGGAGTGGTTTATGGTTTGGGAGAGGGTTAGGGTTTGGGAGAGGATTTGATTTTGGGAGAGGGTTAGTGTTTTGGAGATGGTCAGGGTGTGGGAGACGGTAAGGGTTTGGGAGAGGTTAAGGTTTTGCGACAGTTTTAGTGTTTGGGAGAGGGTAAGGGTTTGGGAGAGGGTTAGGGTTTGGGAGAGGATAAAGGTTTGGGAGAGTGTAAAGGTTTGGGATCGTTTATGGTTTTGGGAGAGGTGCGGCTTTGGTAGAGGGTTAGGGTTTGGGAGAGGGTAAGGATTTGGGAGAGGGAAAGTTTTAGGGTTAGGGTTAGGGTTTGGGAAAGGGTTAGATTTTGGGAGAGGTTAAGGGTTTGGGAGAGTCTTAGGGTTTCGGAGAGTGTTAGAATTTGGGAGAGTGTTAGGGTTTGGGAGAGGGTTAGAGTTTGGGAGAGTGTTAGTGTTTGGGAGAGGGTTAGGGTTTGGGAGAGGGTTAGGGTTTGGGAGGGGGTTAGGGCTTGGGAGAGTGTTAGGGTTTGGGAGAGTTTTAGGATTTGGGAGAGGGTAAGGATTTGGGAGAGGGTAAGGATTTGGGAGAGGGTAAGGGTTTGGGAAGGGGTTAGCGTTTGTGAGAGGGTTAGGGTTTGGGAGAGTGTTAGTGTTTGGTAGAGGGTAAGGATTTGGGAGAGGGTAAGGATTTGGGAGAGAGTTAGGGTTTGGGAGAGGGTTAGGGTTTGTGAGAGGGTAAGGATTTGGGAGAGGGTAAGGGTTTGGGAGTGGTTTCGGGTTTGGGAGAGGGTAAGTGTTTGGGAGAGGGTAAGAATTTGGTATAGAGTTAGGGTTTGTGAGAGGGTAAGGATTTGGGAGATGATAATGGTTTGGGAGAGGTTTAGGGCATGGGAGAGGGTTAGGGTTTGGGAGGGTGTTAGGGTTTCAGAGAGGGTATGGGTTTGGGAGCGGGTTAGGGTTTGGGAGAGTGTACGGGCTTTGGAGAGGCTTAGGGTTTGGGAGAGAGTTACGGTTTGGGAAAGTGTTAGGGTTTGGGAGAGAGTTACAGTTTGGGAGAGAGTTAGGGTTTGGGAGAGAGTTAGGGTTTGGGTGAGTGTTAGCGTTTTGGAGAGAGTTAGGTTTTCAGAGAGAACAAGTGTTTGGGAGAGAGTTAGGGTTTGGGAGAGTGTTAGGGTTTGGGACAGGGTAAGGGTTTGGGATAGGGTTATGGTTTGGGAGAGTGTTGGTGTTTGGGAGAATATTAGCATTTGGGGGAGGGTAAGGTTTGGGGAGAGGGTAAGGGTTTGGGAGAGAGTTTGGGTTTGGGAAAGGATTAGGGTTTAGAAAAGGGTAAGGATTTGGGAGAGGGTTTTGCTTTCGGAGAGTTTTAGGGTTTGGGAGAGTGTTAGGCATTGGGAGAGGGTAAGTGTTTTGGAGATGGTCAGGGTTTGCAAGACAGTAAAGGTTTGGGAGTGGGTTAGGGTTTGGGAGAGTGTTAGGGTTTGAGGGAGTGTCAGGGTTTGGGAGTGGTTTATGGTTTGGGAGAGGGTTAGGGTTTGGGAGAGGATTTGATTTTGGGAGAGGGTTAGTGTTTTGGAGATGGTCAGGGTTTGCGAGACGGTAAGGGTGTGGGAGAGGTTAAGGTTTTGTGACAGTTTTAGTGTTTGGGAGAGGGAAAGGGTTTGGGAGAGGGTTAGGGTTTGGGAGAGGATAAAGGTTTGGGAGAGTGTAAAGGATTGGGATCGTGTATGGTTTTGGGAGAGGAGAGGCTTTGGTAGAGGGTAGGGTTTGGGAGAGGGTAAGGATTTGGGAGTGGGAAAGTGTTAGGGTTAGGGTTAGGGTTTGGGAAAGGGTTAGGGTTTGGGAGAGGTTAAAGTTTTGGGATTGGGTAAGTGTTTGGGAGAGCGTAAGGGTTTGGGAGAGAGTTAGGGTTTGGTAGAGGGTTAGGGTTTGGGTGAGGGTAAGGGTTTGGGAGAGCGTACGGATTTGGGATAGTTATGTGTTTTGGAGGGGTTTAGGGTTTGGGAGAGCTTAAGGGTTTGGGAGAGTCTTAGGGTTTCGGAGAGTGTTAGAGTTTGGGAGAGTGTTAGGGTTTGGGAGAGTATTAGGGTATGGGAGATGGTAAGGATTTGGGAGAGGGTAAGGGTTTGGGAGAGGTTTGGGGTTTGGGAGAGGGTAAGTGATTGGGAGAGGGTTAGGGAATGGGAGAGGGTATGGGTTTTGGAGAGAGTTAGGGTTTGGGAGAGTGTTAAGGGTTTTGAGACTGTTCGGTTTTCAGAGGGGGCAAGGGTTTGGGAGAGAGTTTGTGTTTGGGAGAGTTTTAGGGTTTGGGAGAGGGTAAGTGTTTGGGAGAGGGTTAGGGTTTAGGAGAGGGTTAGGGTTTCGGAGAGGGTTAGTTTTTGGGAGAATGTTAGCGTTTGGGAGAGTGTAAGCACTTGGGATGGATATTGGGTTTGAGAGAGCGTAAGGGTTTGGGCGAGGTTTAGGGTTTGGGAGAGGTTTAGGGTTTGGGAGAGTGTAAGGGTTTGGGACAGGGTTAGGGTTTGGGACAGGGTTAGGGTTTGGGAGAGGATAAGGGTTTGGGAGAAGTTTAGGGTTTGGGAGAGAGTTACGGATTGGGAGAGGGTTAGGGCTTCGGAGAGAGTGAGGGTTTGGGGGAGAGTTAGGGTTTGGGAGAGGGTTAGGGTTTCGGAGAGAGTGAGGGTTTGGGAGAGGGTAAGGGTTTGGGAGAGTTTAAGGGTTTTGGAGAGAGTAAGGGTTTTGGAGAGAGTAAGGATTTGGGTCATGGTTAGAGTTTGAGAGAGGGTAAGGGTTTGGGAGACGGTTAGGGGCTGCGAGAGGGTTAGTGTTTGGGAGAGTGTTAGGGTTTGGGCGAGAGTTAGGGTTTGGGAGAGTGTTAGGGTTTGGGCGAGAGTTAGGGTTTGGGAGAGGGTAAGGGTTTTGGAGAGGGTTAGGGTTTCGGAGAGATTTAGTGTTTGGGAGAGTGTTAGGTTTTCGGAGAGGGCAAGGGTTTGGGAGAGAGTTATGGTTTGGGAGAGCGTTAGGGTTTAGGAGAGGTTAAGGGTTTGGGAGAGGGTTAGGGTTTGTGAGGGGGGTTATGGTTTGGGAGAGTGTTACCGTTTGGGAGAGGGGCAGGGTTTGGGAGAGTGATAGGGTTTGGGCGAAGGTAAGGATTTGGAATCGGGTTAGGTTTTGGGTGAGGTTTAGGGTTTGGGAGAGGGTAAGGGCTTGGGAGAGGGTTTGGGTGAGGTTTATAGTTTGGGGGAGTGTTAGGGTTTGGGAGAGGGTTAGGGTTGGGGAGATGGTAAGGGCTTGGGATATGTTTAAGGTTTGGGAGAGGGTAAGGGTTTGGGAGATGGTTAGTGTTTGGGAGAGAGTAAGTGGTTGGAAGAGCGCAAGCGTTTCGGAGAGGGTAAGGGTTTGGGGGAGGTTAAGGTTTTGCGACAGCTTTAGTGTTTGGGAGAGGGTAAGGGTTTGGGAGAGGGTTAGGGTTTGGGATAGGATAAAGGTTTGGGAGAGTGTAAAGGTTTGGGATCGTGTATGGTTTTGGGAGAGGTGAGGCTTTGTTAGAGGGTTAGGGTTTGGGAGAGGGTAAGGATTTGGGAGAGGGAAAACGTTAGGGTTATGGTTAAGGTTTGGGAAAGGGTTAGTGTTTGGGAGAGGTTAAAGTTTTGGGATTGGGTAAGTGTTTGGGAGAGTGTAAGGGTTTGGAAGAGGCTTATGGTTTGGCTGAGGGTAAGGGTTTGGGAGAGCGTAAGGATTTGCGATAGTTATGTGTTTTGGACGGGTTTAGGGTTCGGGAGAGGTTAAGGGTTTGGGAGAGTCTTAGGGTTTCAGAGAGTGTTAGAGTTTGGGAGAGTGTTAGGGTTTGGGAGAGGGTTAGGGTTTGGGAGAGTGTTAGGGTTTGGGAGAGTGTTAGGGTTTGTGAGAGGGTAAGGGTTTGGGAGAGTGTTAGGGTTTGGGAGAGTGTTAGGGTTTGGGAGAGGGTTAGGGTTTGGGAGAGTGTTAGGGTTTGGGAGAGGGTTTGGGTTTGGGAGAGGGTAAGGATTTGGGAGAGGTTAAGGATTTGGGAGAGGGTAAGGGTTTGGGAGAGGTTTGGGGTTTGGGTGAGGGTAAGTGTTTGGGAGAGGGTAAGGGTTTGGTATAGAGTTAGGGTTTGTGAGAGGGTAAGGATTTGGAAGATGATAAGTGTTTGGGAGAGGGTTAGGGAATGGGAGACGGTTAGGGTTTGGGAGGGTGTTAGGTTTTCAGAGAGGGTATGGGTTTGGGAGCGGGTTAGGGATTTGGAGAGGGTACGGGTTTTGGAGAGGCTTGGGGTTTGGGAGAGAGTTACGGTTTGGGAAAGTGTTAGGCTTTTGGAGAGAGTTAGGTTTTCAGAGAGGGCAAGTGTTTGGGAGAGAGTTAGGGTTTGGGACAGGGTTAGGGTTTGGGATAGGGTTAGGGTTTGGGAGAGTGTTGGTGTTTGGGAGAATATTAGCGTTTGGGGGAGGGTAAGGTTTTGGGAGGGGGTAAGGGTTTGGGAGAGTGTTTGGTTTTGGGAAAGGGTTAGGGTTTGGAAAAGGGTAAGGATTTGGGAGAGGGTTTTGGTTTCGGAGAGTTTTAGGGTTTGGGAGAGTGTTAGGCATTGGGAGAGGGTAAGTGTTTTGGAGATGTTCAGGGTTTGCGAGACAGTAAAGGTTTGGGAGTGGGTAAGGATTTGGGAGAGTGTTAGGGTTTGAGGGAGGGTAAGGGTTTGGGAGTGGGTTAGGCTTTGGGAGAGGGTTAGGGTTTGGGATAGTATTTGATTTTGGGAGAGGGTTATTGTTTTGGAGATGGTCAGCATTTGCGAGACGGTAAGGGTTTGGGAGAGGTTAATGTTTTGCGACAGTTTTAGTGTTTGGGAGAGGGTAAGGGTTTGGGAGAGGGTTAGGGTTTGGGAGAGGTTAAAGGTTTGGGATAGTGTAAAGGTTTGGGATCGTGTATGGTTTTGGGAGAGGGTTAGGCTTTGGTAGAGGGTTAGGGTTTGGGAGAGGTTAAGGATTTGGGAGAGGGAAAGTGTTAGGGTTAGGGTTAGGCTTTGGGAAAGGGTTAGGGTTTGGGAGAGGTTAAATTTTTGGGATTGGGTAAGTGTTTGGGAGAGCGTAAGGGTTTGGGAGAGAGTTAGGGTTTGGTAGAGGGTTAGGGTTTGGGTGAGCGTAAGGATTTGGGATAGTTATGTGTTTTGGAGGGGTTTAGGGTTTGGGAGAGTCTTAGGGTTTCGGAGAGTGTTAGAGTTTGGGAGAGTGTTAGGGTTTGGGAGAGGGTTAGGGTTTGGGATAGTGTTAGGGTTTGGGAGAGTATTAGGGTTTGGGAGAGGGTAAGGATTTGGGAGAGGGTAAGGGTTTGGGAGAGGTTTGGGGTTTGGGAGAGGGTAAGTGTTTGGGAGAGTGTAAGGGTTTGGTATAGAGTTAGGGTTTGTGAGAGGGTAAGGATTTGGGAGATGGTAAGTGTTTGGGAGAGGGTTAGGGCATGGGAGAGTGTAAGGGTTTGGGAGGGTGTTAGGGTTTCAGAGAGGGTATGGGTTTGGGAGCGGGTTAGGGGTTGGGAGAGCATAAGGGTTTTGGAGAGGCTTAGGGTTTGGGAGAGAGTTAGGGTTTGGGAGAGAGTTAGGGTTTGGGAGAGGGTAAGGGTTTGGGAGAGGGTAAGGGTTTGGGAGAGGTTAAGGATTTGGAGAGGGTAAGGGTTTGGGAGAGGTTTGGGGTTTGGGAGAGGGTAAGGGTTTGTTATAGAGTTAGGGTTTGTGAGAGGGTAAGGATTTGGGAGATGGTAAGTGTTTGGGAGAGGGTTAGGGCATGGGAGAGTGTAAGGGTTTGGGAGGGTGTTAGGGTTTCAGAGAGGGTATGGGTTTGGGAGCGGGTTAGGGTTTGGGAGAGCATAAGGGTTTTGGAGAGGCTTAGGGTTTGGGAGAGAGTTAGTGTTTGGGAGAGAGTTAGGGTTTGGGAGAGTGTTAAGGTTTTGGAGACTGTTAGGTTTTCAGAGAGGGCAAGGGTTTGGGAGAGAGTTTGGGTTTGGGAGAGTGTTAGGGTTTGGGAGAGGGTAAGTGTTTGGGAAAGGGTTTGGGTTTCGGAGAGGGTTAGTGTTTGGGAGAATGTTAGCGTTTGGGAGAGAGTAAGCATTTGAGATGGATATAGGGTTTGAGAGAGCGTAAGGGTTTGGGAGAGGGTAAGGGTTTGGGAGAGAGTAAGGGTTTGGGAGAGTTTTAGTGTTTGGGAGAGTGTTAGGGTTTTGGAGATGGTAAGGGTTGGCGAGAGAGTAAAGGTTTGGGCGAGGTTTAGGGTTTGGGAGAAGTTTAGGGTTTGAGAGAATGTAAGGGTTTGGGACAGAGTTAGGGTTTGGGACAGGGTAAGGGTTTGGGAGAAGTTTAGGGTTTGGGAGAGAGTTACGGATTGGGAGAGGGTTAGGGTTTGGGAGAGGGTTAGGGTTTGGGACAGGGTAAGGGTTTGGGAGAAGTTTAGGGTTTGGGAGAGAGTTACGGATTGGGAGAGGGTTAGGGCTTGGGAAAGATTTAGGATTTTGGAGAGGGTAAGGATTTGGGAGACGGTTAGGGTGTGGTAGAGGTTAAGGGCTTTGGAGAGTGTTAGGGTTTCGTAGAGAGTGAGGTTTTGGGAGAGGGTAAGGGTTTGGGAGAGATTAAGGGTTTTGGTGAGAGTAAGGGTTTTGGAGAGAGTAAGGATTTGGGTCATGGTTAGTGTTTGAGAGAGGGTAAGGGTTTGGGAGATGGTTAGGGGCTGCGAGAGGGTTAATGTTTGGGAGAGTGTTAGGGTTTGGGCGAGAGTTAGGGTTTGGGAGAGTGTTAATGTTTTGGAGAGGGTTAGGGTTTGGGAGAGTTTTGGGGTTTGGGAGATGGTTAGGGTTTGGTAGAGTGTTAGCGTTTGGGAGAGGGGCAGGGTTTGGGAGAGGGTTAGAGTTTGGGAGAGGGTTATGGTTTGGGAGAGGGTTAGGGTTTGGGAGAGGGTTAGGGTTTGGGAGAGGGTAAGGGTTTGGGAGAGTGTTAGGGTTTGGGAGAGTGTAAGTGTTTGGGACAGTGTAAGCGTTTGGAAGAGGGTAAGGGTTTGGGGGAGGCTTAGGATTTTGGCGAGGGTTAGGGTTCTGGAGAGTTTTAGGTTTTGGGAGAGGGTTATGGTTTGGGAGAGTGTAAGAGTGTGGGAGTGGGTAAGGGTTTGGGAGAGAGTAAGCGTTTGGGAGAGGGTTAGGGTTGGGGAGTGTTAAGATTTGGGAGAGGTTTAGGGTTTGGGAGAGGTTAAGGGTTTGGGAGAGTCTTAGGGTTTTGGAGAGTGTTAGGGTTTGGGAGAGTGTTAGGGTTTGGGAGAGGGTTAGTGTTTTGCAGAGTGTTAGGGTTTGGGAGAGTTTTGGGGTTTGGGAGAGAGTTAGGGTTTGGGCAAAGGTAAGTGTTTGGAAGAGAGTTATGGTTTCGGAGAGGGTTAGGTTTTGGGAGGGGGTAATTGTTTCGGAGAGGGTAAGGGTTTGGGGAGAGTTAGGGTTTGGGACAGGGTTAGGGTTTGGGAGAGGGTAAGGGTGTGGGAGAGAGTTATTGTTTGGGTGAGGTTTAGGGTTTGTGGCAGTGTTAGGGTTTGGGTGAGGGTTAGGGTTTGGGAGATGATAAGGGTTTGGGAGATGTTTAAGGTTTGGGAGAAGGTTAGGGTTTGGGAGAAGGTTAGGTTTTGGAAGAGGATAAGGGTCTGGGAGAGGGTTAGGGTTTGGGAGAGAGTAAGTGTTTGGGAGAGGGTTAGGGTTTGGGAGCAGGTAAGGGTTTGGGAGAGGGTTAGGGTTAGGGAGAGTGCAAGTGTTTGGGACAGTGTAAGCGTCTGGAAGAGGGTAAGGGTTTGGGAGAGGGTTAGGGTTTGGGAGCAGGTAAGGGTTTGGGAGAGGGTTAGGGTTTGGGAGAGTGTACGTGTTTGGGTCAGTGTAAGCGTTTGGAAGAGGGTAAGGGTTTGGGGGAGGCTTAGGATTTTGGCGAGGGTTAGGGTTCTGGAGAGTTTTAGGTTTTGGGAGAGGGTTATGGTTTGGGAGAGTGTAAGAGTGTGGGAGAGGGTAAGGGTTTGGGAGAGAGTAACATTTTGTGAGAGGTTTAGGGTTTGGGGGAGTGTTAGGGTTTGGGAGAGGGTTAGGGTTTGGGAGAGGGTTAGGGTTTGGGAGAGCGTAAGGGTTTGGGAGAGTGTTAGGCTTTTGGAGAGTGTTAGGTTTTGGGAGAGAGTTTGGGCTTGGGAGAGTTTTAGGGTTTGGCAGAGGGTAAGTGTTTGGGAGAGGGTTAGGGTTTGTGAGAGGGTTAGGGTTTCGGAGAGGGTTAGTGTTTGGGAGAAGGTTAGCGTTTGGGAGAGGGTAAGCATTTGGGATGGATATAGGGTTTGAGAGAGCGTAAGGGTTTGGGAAATGGTAAGGGTTTGGGAGAGTGTTAGGGTTTGGGAGAGTTTTAGGGTTTGGGAGAGTGCTAGGGTTTTGGAGATGGTAAGGGTTGGCAAGACAGTAAAGGTTTGGGCGAGGTTTAGGGTTTGGGAGAGGTTTAGGGTTTGGGAGAGTGTAAGGGTTGGGAGAGGGTTAGGGTTTGGGAGAGGGTAAGGGTTTGGGAGAGGGTTAGGGTTTGGGAGAGTGTAAGTGTTTGGGACAGTGTAAGCGTTTGGAAGAGGGTAAGGGTTTGGGGGAGGCTTAGGATTTTGGCGAGGGTTAGGGTTCTGGAGAGTTTTAGGTTTTGGGAGAGGGTTATGGTTTGGGAGAGTGTAAGAGTGTGGGAGTGGGTAAGGGTTTGGGAGAGAGTAAGCGTTTGGGAGAGGGTTAGGGTTGGGGAGTGTTAAGATTTGGGAGAGGGTTAGGGTTTGGGAGAGGTTAAGGGTTTGGGAGAGTCTTAGGGTTTTGGAGAGTGTTAGGGTTTGGGAGAGTGTTAGGGTTTGGGAGAGGGTTAGTGTTTTGCAGAGTGTTAGGGTTTGGGAGAGTTTTGGGGTTTGGGAGAGAGTTAGGGTTTGGGCAAAGGTATGTGTTTGGAAGAGAGTTATGGTTTCGGAGAGGGTTAGGTTTTGGGAGGGGGTAATTGTTTCGGAGAGGGTAAGGGTTTGGGGAGAGTTAGGGTTTGGGACAGGGTTAGGGTTTGGGAGAGGGTAAGGGTGTGGGAGAGAGTTATTGTTTGGGTGAGGTTTAGGGTTTGTGGCAGTGTTAGGGTTTGGGTGAGGGTTAGGGTTTGGGAGATGATAAGGGTTTGGGAGATGTTTAAGGTTTGGGAGAAGGTTAGGGTTTGGGAGAAGGTTAGGTTTTGGAAGAGGATAAGGGTCTGGGAGAGGGTTAGGGTTTGGGAGAGAGTAAGTGTTTGGGAGAGGGTTAGGGTTTGGGAGCAGGTAAGGGTTTGGGAGAGGGTTAGGGTTAGGGAGAGTGCAAGTGTTTGGGACAGTGTAAGCGTCTGGAAGAGGGTAAGGGTTTGGGAGAGGGTTAGGGTTTGGGAGCAGGTAAGGGTTTGGGAGAGGGTTAGGGTTTGGGAGAGTGTACGTGTTTGGGTCAGTGTAAGCGTTTGGAAGAGGGTAAGGGTTTGGGAGAGGGTTAGGGTTTGGGAGCAGGTAAGGGTTTGGGAGAGGGTTAGGGTTTGGGAGAGTGTACGTGTTTGGGTCAGTGTAAGCGTTTGGAAGAGGGTAAGGGTTTGGGGGAGGCTTAGGATTTTGGCGAGGGTTAGGGTTCTGGAGAGTTTTAGGTTTTGGGAGAGGGTTATGGTTTGGGAGAGTGTAAGAGTGTGGGAGAGGGTAAGGGTTTGGGAGAGAGTAAGCATTTGGGAGAGGGTTAGGGTTGGGGAGTGTTAAGATTTGGGAGAGGGTTAGGGTTTGGGAGAGGGTTAGGGTTTGGGAGAGCGTAAGGGTTTGGGAGAGTGTTAGGCTTTTGGAGAGTGTTAGGTTTTGGGAGAGAGTTTGGGCTTGGGAGAGTTTTAGGGTTTGGCAGAGGGTAAGTGTTTGGGAGAGGGTTAGGGTTTGTGAGAGGGTTAGGGTTTCGGAGAGGGTTAGTGTTTGGGAGAAGGTTAGCGTTTGGGAGAGGGTAAGCATTTGGGATGGATATAGGGTTTGAGAGAGCGTAAGGGTTTGGGAAATGGTAAGGGTTTGGGAGAGTGTTAGGGTTTGGGAGAGTTTTAGGGTTTGGGAGAGTGCTAGGGTTTTGGAGATGGTAAGGGTTGGCAAGACAGTAAAGGTTTGGGCGAGGTTTAGGGTTTGGGAGAGGTTTAGGGTTTGGGAGAGTGTAAGGGTTGGGAGAGGGTTAGGGTTTGGGAGAGGGTAAGGGTTTGGGAGAGGGTTAGGGTTTGGGAGAGTGTAAGTGTTTGGGGACAGTGTAAGCGTTTGGAAGAGGGTAAGGGTTTGGGGGAGGCTTAGGATTTTGGCGAGGGTTAGGGTTCTGGAGAGTTTTAGGTTTTGGGAGAGGGTTATGGTTTGGGAGAGTGTAAGAGTGTGGGAGTGGGTAAGGGTTTGGGAGAGAGTAAGCGTTTGGGAGAGGGTTAGGGTTGGGGAGTGTTAAGATTTGGGAGAGGGTTAGGGTTTGGGAGAGGTTAAGGGTTTGGGAGAGTCTTAGGGTTTTGGAGAGTGTTAGGGTTTGGGAGAGTGTTAGGGTTTGGGAGAGGGTTAGTGTTTTGCAGAGTGTTAGGGTTTGGGAGAGTTTTGGGGTTTGGGAGAGAGTTAGGGTTTGGGCAAAGGTATGTGTTTGGAAGAGAGTTATGGTTTCGGAGAGGGTTAGGTTTTGGGAGGGGGTAATTGTTTCGGAGAGGGTAAGGGTTTGGGGAGAGTTAGGGTTTGGGACAGGGTTAGGGTTTGGGAGAGGGTAAGGGTGTGGGAGAGAGTTATTGTTTGGGTGAGGTTTAGGGTTTGTGGCAGTGTTAGGGTTTGGGTGAGGGTTAGGGTTTGGGAGATGATAAGGGTTTGGGAGATGTTTAAGGTTTGGGAGAAGGTTAGGGTTTGGGAGAAGGTTAGGTTTTGGAAGAGGATAAGGGTCTGGGAGAGGGTTAGGGTTTGGGAGAGAGTAAGTGTTTGGGAGAGGGTTAGGGTTTGGGAGCAGGTAAGGGTTTGGGAGAGGGTTAGGGTTAGGGAGAGTGCAAGTGTTTGGGACAGTGTAAGCGTCTGGAAGAGGGTAAGGGTTTGGGAGAGGGTTAGGGTTTGGGAGCAGGTAAGGGTTTGGGAGAGGGTTAGGGTTTGGGAGAGTGTACGTGTTTGGGTCAGTGTAAGCGTTTGGAAGAGGGTAAGGGTTTGGGAGAGGGTTAGGGTTTGGGAGCAGGTAAGGGTTTGGGAGAGGGTTAGGGTTTGGGAGAGTGTACGTGTTTGGGTCAGTGTAAGCGTTTGGAAGAGGGTAAGGGTTTGGGGGAGGCTTAGGATTTTGGCGAGGGTTAGGGTTCTGGAGAGTTTTAGGTTTTGGGAGAGGGTTATGGTTTGGGAGAGTGTAAGAGTGTGGGAGAGGGTAAGGGTTTGGGAGAGAGTAAGCATTTGGGAGAGGGTTAGGGTTGGGGAGTGTTAAGATTTGGGAGAGGGTTAGGGTTTGGGAGAGGGTTAGGGTTTGGGAGAGCGTAAGGGTTTGGGAGAGTGTTAGGCTTTTGGAGAGTGTTAGGTTTTGGGAGAGAGTTTGGGCTTGGGAGAGTTTTAGGGTTTGGCAGAGGGTAAGTGTTTGGGAGAGGGTTAGGGTTTGTGAGAGCGTTAGGGTTTCGGAGAGGGTTAGTGTTTGGGAGAAGGTTAGCGTTTGGGAGAGGGTAAGCATTTGGGATGGATATAGGGTTTGAGAGAGCGTAAGGGTTTGGGAAATGGTAAGGGTTTGGGAGAGTGTTAGGGTTTGGGAGAGTTTTAGGGTTTGGGAGAGTGCTAGGGTTTTGGAGATGGTAAGGGTTGGCAAGACAGTAAAGGTTTGGGCGAGGTTTAGGGTTTGGGAGAGGTTTAGGGTTTGGGAGAGTGTAAGGGTTGGGACAGGGTTAGGGTTTGGGAGAGGGTAAGGGTTTGGGAGAAGGTTTGGGTTTGGGAGAGAGTTACGGATTGGGAGAGGGTTAGGGCTTGGGAGAGATTTAGGATTTTGGAGAGGGTAAGGGTTTGGGAGACGGTTAGGGTGTGGAAGAGGGTAAGGGCTTTGAAGAGGGTTAGGGTTTCGGAGAGAATGAGGGTTTGGGAGAGGGTAAGGGTTTTGGAGAGGGTTAGGGTTTCGGAGAGGGCAAGTGTTTTGGAGAGAGTTATGGTTTTGGAGAGTGTTAGGGTTTAGGAGAGGTTAAGGGTTTGGGAGAGGGTTAGGGTTTGTGAGGGGGTTATGGTTTGGGAGAGTTTTACCGTTTGGGAGAGGGGCAGGGTTTGGGAGTGTGTTAGGGTTTGGGCGAAGGTAAGGATTTGGAATCGGGTTTCGTTTTGGGTGAGGTTTAGGGTTTGGGAGAGGGTAAGCGCTTGGGAGAGGGTTTGGGTGAGGTTTATAGTTTGGGGGAGTGTTAGGGTTTGGGAGAGGGTTAGGGTTGGGGAAATGGTAAGGGCTTGGGATATGTTTAAGGTTTGGGAGAGGGTAAGGGTTTGGGAGATGGTTAGTGTTTGGGAGAGAGTAAGTGGTTGGAAGAGCGCAAGCGTTTCGGAGAGGGTAAGGGTTTGGGGGAGGTTAAGGTTTTGCGACAGCATTAGTGTTTGGGAGAGGGTAAGGGTTTGGGAGAGGGTTAGGGTTTGGGAGAGGATAAAGGTTTGGGACAGTGTAAAGGTTTAGGATTGTGTATGGTTTTGGGAGAGGTGAGGCTTTGGTAGAGGGTTAGGGTTTGGGAGAGGGTAAGGATTTGGGAGAGGGAAAGCGTTAGGTTTAGGGTTAGGGTTTGGGAAAGCGTTAGGGTTTGGGAGAGGTTAAAGTTTTGGGATTGGGTAAGTGTTTGGGAGAGCGTAAGGGTTTGGGAGAGAGTTAGGGTTTGGTAGAGGGTTATGGTTTGGCTGAGGGTAAGGGTTGGGGAGAGCGTAAGGATTTGGGATAGTTATGTGTTTTGGAGGGGTTTAGGGTTCTGGAGAGTTTAAGGGTTTGGGAGATTCTTAGGGTTTCAGAGAGTGTTAGAGTTTGGGAGAGTGTTAGGGTTTGGGAGACGGTTAGGGTTTGGGAGAGTGTTAGGGTTTGGGAGAGTGTTAGGGTTTGGGAGGGGGTTAGGGTTTGGGAGAGTGTTAGGGTTTGGGAGAGGGTTAGGGTTTGGGAGAGTGTTAGGGTTTGGGAGAGAGTTAGGGTTTGGGAGAGGTTAAGGATTTGGGAGAGGGTAAGGATTTGGGAGAGGGTAAGGGTTTGGGAGAGGTTTGGGGTTTGGGAGAGGGTAAGTGTTTGGGAGAGGTTAAGGGTTTGGGAGAGGGTAAGGGTTTGGTATAGAGTTAGGGTTTGTGAGAGTGTAAGGATTTGGAAGATGATGAGTGTTTGGGAGAGGGTTAGGGCATGGGAGAGTGTTAGGGTTTGGGAGAGTATTAGGGTTTGGGAGAAGGTAAGGATTTGACAGAGGCTAAGGGTTTGGGAGAGGTTTGGGGTTTGGGAGAGGGTAAGTGTTTGGGAGAGGGTAAGGGTTTGGTATAGAGTTAGGGTTTGTGAGAGCGTAAGGATTTGGGAGATGGTAAGTGTTTGGGAGAGGGTTAGGGCATCGGAGAGGGTTAGGGTTTGGGAGAGGGTTAGGGTTTGGGAGCGGGTTCGGGTTTGGGAGAGGGTTAGGGTTTAGGAGAGTGTTAAGGTTTTGGAGACTGTTAGGTTTTCAGAGAGGGCAAGGGTTTTGGAGAGAGTTTGGGTTTGGGAGATTGTTAGGGTTTGGAAGAGGGTAAGTTTTTGGGAGAGGGTAAGTGTTTGGGAGAGGGTTAGGGTTTCGGAGAGGGTTAGTGTTTGGGAGAATGTTAGCGTTTGGGAGAGGGTAAGCATTTGGGATGGATATAGGGTTTGAGAGAGCGTAAGGGTTTGGGAGAGGGTAAGGGTTTGGGAGAGAGTTAGGGTTTGGGCGAGTTTTAGGGTTTGGGAGATTGTTAGGGTTTTGGAGATGGTAAGGGTTGGCGAGACAGTAAAGGTTTGGGCGAGGTTTAGGTTTTGGGAGAGGTTTAGGGTTTGGGAGAGTGTAAGGGTTTGGGACAGGGTTAGGGTTTGGGACAGGGTTAGGGTTTGGGAGAGGATAAGGGTTTGGGAGAAGTTTAGGGTTTGGGAGAGAGTTACGGTTTGGGAGAGGGTTAGGGTGTGGCAGAGGGTAAGGGCTTTGGAGAGGGTTAGGGTTTCGGAGAGAGTGAGGGTTTGGGAGAGGGTAAGGGTTTGGGAGAGATTAAGGGTTTTGGAGAGAGTAAGGATTTGGGTCATGGTTAGAGTTTGAGAGAGGGTAAGGGTTTGGGAGACGGTTAGGGGCTGCGAGAGGGTTAGTGTTTGGGAGAGTGTTAGGATTTGGGCGAGAGTGAGGGTTTGGGAGAGGGTAAGGGTTTTGGAGAGGGTTAGGGTTTCGGAGAGATTTAGGGTTTGGGAGAGGATTAGGTTTTCGGAGAGGGCAAGGGTTTGGGAGAGAGTTATGGTTTGGGAGAGCGTTATGATTTGGGAGAGGTTAAGGGTTTGGGAGAGGGTTAGGGTTTGTGAGGGGGTTAAGGTTTGGGAGAGGGTTACCGTTTGGGAGAGGGGCAGGGTTTGGGAGAGTGTTAGGGTTTGGGCGAAGGTAAGGATTTGGAATCGGGTTGGGTTTTGGGTGAGGTTTAGGGTTTGGGAGAGGGTAAGTGCTTGGGAGAGGGTTTGGGTTTGGGTGAGGTTTATAGTTTGGGGGAGTGTTAGGGTTTGGGAGAGGGTTAGGGTTTGGGAGATGGTAAGGGCTTGGGATATGTTTAAGGTTTGGGAGAGGGTAAGGGTTTGGGAGATGGTTAGTGTTTGGGAGAGAGTAAGTGCTTGGAAGAGTGCAAGCGTTTGGGAGAGGGTAAGGGTTTGGGGGAGGGTTAGGGTTTGGGAGAGTGTTAGAGTTTGGGAGAGTGTTAGGGTTTGGGAGAGGGTTAGGGTTTGGGAGAGTGTTAGGGTTTGGGAGAGGGTAAGGATTTGGGAGAGGGTAAGGATTTGGGAGAGGGTAAGGGTTTGGGAGAGGTTTGGGGTTTGGGGGAGGGTAATTGTTTGGGAGAGGGTAAGGGTTTGGTATAGAGTTAGGGTTTGTGAGAGGGTAAGGATTTGGAAGATGATAAGTGTTTGGGAGAGGGTTAGGGCATGGGAGAGGGTTAGGTTTTGGGAGGGTGTTAGGTTTTCAGAGAGGGTGTGGGTTTGGGAGAGGGTTAGTGTTTTGAAGAGTGTTAGGGTTTGGGAGAGTGTTAGGGTTTGGGAGAGCGTAAGGGTTTGGGAGAGTGTTAGGTTTTTGGAGAGTGTAAGGGTTTGGGAGAGAGTTTGGGTTTGGGAGAGTTTTAGGGTTTGGGAGAGGGTAAGTGTTTGGGAGAGGGTTAGGGTTTCGGAGAGGGTTAGTGTTTGGGAGAATGTTAGCGTTTGGGAGAGTGTAAGCATTTGGGATGGATATAGGGTTTGAGAGAGCGTAAGGGTTTGGGAGAGGGTAAGGGTTTGGGAGAGAGTTAGGGTTTGGGAGAGGGTAAGGGTTTGGGAGAGAGTTAGGGTTTGGGAGAGGGTTAGGGTTTGGGAGATGGTAAGGGTTTGCGAGACAGTAAAGGTTTGGGCGAGTTTTAGGGTTTGGGAGAGGTTTAGGGTTTGGGAGAGTGTAAGGGTTTGGGACAGGGTTAGGGTTTGGGAGAGGATAAGGGTTTGGGAGAAGGTTTGGGTTTGGGAGAGAGTTATGGTTTGGGAGAGGGTTAGGGCTTGGGAGAGATTTAGGATTTTGGAGAGGGTAAGGGTTTGGGAGATGGTTAGGGTGTGGTAGAGGGTAAGGGCTTTGGAGAGGGTTAGGGTTTCGGAGAGAGTGAGGGTTTGGGAGATGGTAAGGGTTTTGGAGAGGGTTAGGGTTTCGGAGAGATTTAGTGTTTGGGAGAGTGTTAGGTTTTCGGAGAGGCCAAGTGTTTTGGAGAGATTTATGGTTTGGGAGAGCGTTGGGGTTTAGGAGAGGTTAAGGGTTTGGGAGAGGGTTAGGGTTTGTGAGGGGGTTATGGTTTGGGGGAGTTTTACCGTTTGGGAGAGGGGCAGGGTTTGGGAGAGTGTTAGGGTTTGGGCGAAGGTAAGGATTTGGAATCGGGTTAGGTTTTGGGTGAGGTTTAGGGTTTGGGAGAGGGTAAGGGCTTGGGAGAGGGTTTGGGTTTGGGTGAGGTTTATAGTTTGGGGGAGTGTTAGGGTTTGGGAGAGGGTTAGGGTTTGGGAAATGGTAAGGGCTTGGGATATGTTTAAGGTTTGGGAGAGGGTAAGGATTTGGGAGATGGTTAGTGTTTGGGAGAGAGTAAGTGCTTGGAAGAGCGCAAGCGTTTCGGAGAGGGTAAGGGTTTGGGGGAGGTTAAGGTTTTGCGACAGCTTTAGTGTTTGGGAGAGGGTAAGGGTTTGGGAGAGGGTTAGGGTTTGGGAGAGGATAAAGGTTTGGGAGAGTGTAAAAGTTTGGGATTGTGTATGGTTTTGGGAGAGGTGAGGCTTTGGTAGAGGGTTAGGGTTTGGGAGAGGGTAAGGATTTGGGAGAGGGAAAGCGTTAGGGTTAGGGTTAGGGTTTGGGAAAGCGTTAGGGTTTGGGAGAGGTTAAAGTTTTGGGATTGGGTAAGTGTTTGGGAGAGCGTAAGGGTTTGGGAGAGAGTTAGCGTTTGGTAGAGGGTTATGGTTTGGCTGAGGGTAAGGGTTTGGGAGAGCGTAAGGATTTGGGATAGTTATGTGTTTTGGAGGGGTTTAGGGTTCAGGAGAGGTTAAGGGTTTGGGAGGTTCTTAGGGTTTCAGAGAGTGTTAGAGTTTGGGAGAGTGTTAGGGTTTGGGAGAGGGTTAGGGTTTGGGAGAGTGTTAGGGTTTGGGAGATTGTTAGGGTTTGGGAGAGGGTAAGGATTTGGGAGAGGGTAAGGATTTGGGAGAGGGTAAGGGTTTGGGAGAGGTTTGGGGTTTGGGAGAGGGTAAGTGTTTGGGAGAGGTTAAGGGTTTGGTATAGAGTTAGGGTTTGTGAGAGTGTAAGGATTTGGAAGATGATAAGTGTTTGGGAGATGGTTAGGGCATGGGAGAGGGTTAGGGTTTGGGAGGCTGTTAGGTTTTCAGAGAGGGTATGGGTTTGGGAGCGTGTTAGGGTTTGGGAGAGGGTACGGGTTTTGGAGAGGCTTAGGGTTTGGGAGAGAGTTATGGTTTGGGAAAGTCTTAGGCTTTTGGAGAGAGTTAGGTTTTCAGAGAGGGCAAGTGTTTGGGAGAGAGTTAGGGTTTGGGAGAGTGTTAGGGTTTGGTAAAGGGTAAGGGTTTGGGATGGGGTTAGGGCTTGGGAGAGTGTTGGTGTTTGGGAGAATATTAGCGTTTGGGGGAGGGTAAGGTTTTGGGAGAGGATAAGTGTTTGGGAGAGAGTTTGGGTTTGGGAAAGGGTTAGGGTTTGGAAAAGGGTAAGGATTTGGGAGAGGGTTTTGGTTTCGGAGAGTTTTAGGGTTTGGGAGAGTGTTAGGCATTGGGAGAGGGTAAGTGTTTTGGAGATGGTCAGGGTTTGCGAGACAGTAAAGGTTTGGGAGTGGGTTAGGGTTTGAGAGAGTGTTAGGGTTTGAGGGAGGGTAAGGGTTTGGGAGTGGGTTAGTCTTTGGGAGAGGTTTAGTGTTTGGGAGAGTATTTGATTTTGGGAGAGGGTTAGTGTTTTGTAGATGGTCAGGGTTTCCGAGACGGTAAGGGTTTGGGAGAGGTTAAGGTTTTGCGACAGTTTTAGTGTTTGGGAGAGGGTAAGGGTTTGGGAGAGGTTTAGGGTTTGGGAGAGGATAAAGGTTTGGGATAGTGTAAAGGTTTGGGATCGTGTATGGTTTTGGGAGAGGAGAGGCTTTGGTAGAGGGTTAGGGTTTGGGAGAGGGTAAGGATTTGGGAGAGGGAAAGTGTTAGGGTTAGGGTTAGGGTCTGTGAAAGGGTTAGGGCTTGGGAGAGATTAAAGTTTTGGGATTGGGTAAGTGTTTGGGAGAGCTTAAGGGTTTGGGAGAGAGTTAGGGTTTGGTAGAGGGTTAGGGTTTGGGTGAGGGTGAGGGTTTGGGAGAGCGTAAGGATTTGGGATAGTTATGTGTTTTGGAGGGGTTTAGGGTTTGGGAGAGCTTAAGGGTTTGGGAGAGGGTTAAGGTTTGGGAGAGTGTTAGGGTTTGGGAGAGTTTTAGGGTTTGGGAGAGTGTTAGGGTTTTGGAGATGGTAAGGGTTGGTGAGACTTTAAAGAATCGGGCGAGGTTTAGGGTTTGGGAGAGGTTTAGGGTTTGGGAGAGTGTAAGGGTTTGGGACCGGGTTAGGGTTTGGGACAGGGTAAGGGTTTGGGAGAAGTTTAGGGTTTGGGAGAGAGTTACGGTTTGGGAGAGGGTTAGGGCTTGGGAGAGATTTAGGATTTTGGAGAGGGTAAGGATTTGGGAGAGGGTTAGGGTTTCAGAGAGTTTTATGCTTTGGGAATGTTTGGCTTTGGGAGAGGGTTAGTGTTTTGGAGATGGTCAGGGTTTGCGAGACAGTAAACATTTGGGAGAGGGTTAGGGTTTGGGACAGTGTTAGTGTTTGGGAGAGGGTAAGGGTTTGGGAGAGTGTTAGGGTTTGGCAGAGGGTAAAGGTTTGGGAGAGTTAAAGGTTTGGGATCGTGTATGGTTTTGGGAGAAGAGGGAGCGGTGAGGCTTTGTAGAGGTTAGGGTTTGGGAGAGGTAAGGGGTTTGGGAGAAGGGAAAGTGTTAGGCGGGGGGATAGGGTTAGGGTTTGGGAAAGGGTTGGGGTTTGGAGAGGTTAAAGTTTTGGGAGTGGGTGGTAAGTGATTGTGAGACGTAAGGGTTTGGGAGAGAGTTAGGGTTTGGTAGCGGGTTAGGGTTTGGGTGAGTGTAAGGGTTTGGGAGAGGGTAAAGGTTTGGGAGAGTTAAAGGTTTGGGATCGTGTATGGTTTTGGGAGAGGTGAGGCTTTGGTAGAGGGTTAGGGTTTGGGAGAGGGTAAGGGTTTGGGAGAGGGAAAGTGTTAGGGTTAGGGTTAGGGTTTGGGAAAGGGTTGGGGTTTGGGAGAGGTTAAAGTTTTGGGATTGGGTAAGTGATTGTGAGATCGTAAGGGTTTGGGAGAGAGTTAGGGTTTGGTAGCGGGTTAGGGTTTGGGTGAGTGTAAGGGTTTGGGAGAGGGTAAGTATTTGGGTGAGGGTTAGGGTTTGGGTGAGGGTAAGGGTTTGGGAGAGGGTAAGTATTTGGGAGAGGGTTAGGGTTTGGGAGAGTGTAAGGGTTTGTGAGAGTTTTGTGTTTTGGAGGGGGTTAGGGTTTGGGAGAGGTTAAGGATTTGGGAGAGTCTTAGGGTTTTGGAGAGTGTTAGGGTATGGGAGAGTGTTAGGGTTTGGGAGAGCGTAAGGGTTTGGGAGAGTGTTAGATTTTTGGAGAGTGTAAGGGTTTGGGAGAGAGTTAGGTTTTGGGAGAGGGTAAGTGCTTTGGAGAGTGGTAGGGCTTGGGAGAGGGTAAGGGTGAGGGAGAGGGTAAGGGTCTGGGAGAGAGATAGGTTATGGGAGAGGGTAAGGGTTTGGGAGAGAGTTAGGGTTTGGGAGATTGTTAGGGTTTGGGAGAGGGTTAGGGTTTGGGAGAGGGTTAGTGTTTGGGAGAATGTTAGCATTTGGGAGAGTGTAAGTGTTTGGGATGGAATTAGGGCTTGGGAGAGGGTATGGGTTTGGGAGTGGGTAAGGGTTTGGGAAAGGGTTAGGGTTTGGAAGAGGGTAAGGGTTTTTGAGAGGGTTAGGGTTTGGGAAAGTTTTAGGGTTTGGGACAGTGTTAGGGTTTGGGAGAGGGTTTAGGTTTTGGAGATGTTAAGGATTTCCGAGACGGTAAAGGTTTGGGAGAGGGTTAGGGTTTGGGAGAGGGTAAGGGTTTGGGATAGGGTTAGTGTTTGGGGGAGGGTTATGTTTTGGGGGAGGGTTAGGGTTTCTGGAAGGGTTAGAGTTTGGGAGAGTGTTAGGTTTTGGGAGAGGGTAAGGGTTTCGGAGAGGGTAAGGGTTTGGGAGAGGGTAAAGGTTTGGGAGAATGTAAAGGTTTGGGATCGTGTATGGTTTTGGGAGAGGGTTAGGGTTTGGGAGAGGGTAAGGGTTTGGGAGAGGGAAAGGTTTAGTGTTAGTGTTAGGATTTGGGAAAGGGTTAGGATTTGGGATAGGGTTAGGGTTTGGTTGAGGGTAAGGGTTTGGGAGAGGGTTAGGATTTGGGAGAGGGTAAAGGTTTGGGAAATTAAAAGGTTTGGTATCGTGTATGGTTTTGGGAGAGGTGAGGCTTTGGCAGAGGGTTCGGGTTTGGTAGAGGGTTAGGGTTTGGGAGAGGGACAGTGTTAGTGTTAGTGTTAGGATTTGGGATTGGGTAAGGGTTTGGGAGAGGTGAGGCTTTGGCAGAGGGTTAGGGTTTGGAAGAGTGTTAGGGTTCGGGAGAGGGTAAGGATTTGGGAGAGGGTACGGGTTTGGGAGAGGGTAAGGGTTAGGGAGAGGGTTAGGATTTGGGAGAGTTTTAGGGTTTGGGAGAGTGTTAGGGTTCGGGAGAGGGTAAGGATTTGGGAGAGGGTACAGGTTTGGGAGAGGGTAAGGGTTAGGGAGAGGGTTAGGATTTGGGAGAGTTTTAGGTTTTGGGAGAGTGTTAGGGTTTGGGAGAGGGTTAGGGTTTTGGAGATGGTAAGGGTTTGCGAGACAGTAAAGGTTTGGGAGAGGGTAAGGGTTTGGGAGGGTAAAGGTTTGGGAGAATGTAAAGGTTTGGGATCGTGTATGGTTTTGGGAGAGGGTTAGGGTTTGGGAGAGGGTAAGGGTTTGGGAGAGGGTTAGGGTTTGGGAGAGGGTTAGGTTTTGGTTGAGGGTAATGGTTTTGGAGAGGATTAGGATTTGGGAGAGGCTAAGGTTTGGGAAATTAAAGGGTTTGGGATCGTGTATGGTTATGGGAGATGTAAGGCTTTGGCAGAGGAATAGGGTTTGGGAGAGGGTTAGGGTATGGGATATGGTAAGGGTTTGGGAGAGGGAAAGGTTTAGTGTTAGTGTTAGGATTTGGGAAAGGGTTAGGATTTGGGATAGGGTTAGGGTTTGGTTGAGGGTAAGGATTTGGGAGGGGGTTTGGATTTGGGAGAGGGTAAAGGTTTGGGAAATTAAAAGGTTTGGGATCGTTAATGGTTTTGGGAGAGGTGAGTCTTTGGCAGAGGGTTAGGGTTTGGTAGAGGGTTAGCATTTGGGATTGGGTAAGGGTTTGGGAGAGCCTTAGCAATTGGGAGAGTGTTAGGGTTTGGTAGAGGCTTAGGGTTTGTGTGAGGGTAAGGGTTTGAGAGAGGGTAAGGATTTGGGCGAGTTTTAGGGTTTGGGAGAGTGTTAGGGTTAGGGAGAGGGTAAGGATTTGGGAGAGGGTACGGGTTTGGGAGATTGTTTGGGTTTTGAAGAGAGTTAGGTTTTCAGAGAGGGCAAGGGTTTGGGAGAGAGTTAGGGTTTGGGAGATTGTTAGGGTTTGAGAGAGGGTAAGGGTTTGGGAGAGGGTAAGGGTTTGGGAGAGGGTAAAGGTTTGGGAGATTGTAAAGGTTTGGGATCGTGTATGGTTTTGGGAGAGGGTTAGGGTTTGGGAGAGGGTAAGGGTTTGGGAGAGGGTTAGGGTTTGGGAGAGGGTTAGGTGTTGGTTGAGGGTAAGGGTTTGGGAGAGGGTTAGGATTTGGGAGAGGGTAAAGGTTTGGGAAATTCAAGGGTTTGGGATCGTGTATGGTTTTGGGAGATGTAAGGCTTTGGCAGAGGGTTAGGGTTTGGGAGAGGTTTAGGGTTTGGGAGAGGGTAAGGTTTTGGGTGAGGGAAAGGTTTAGTATTAGTGTTAGGATTTGGGAAAGGGTTAGGATTTGGGATAGGGTTAGGGTTTGGTTGAGGGTAAGGGTTTGGGAGAGGGTTAGGATTTGGGAGAGGGTAAAGGTTTGGGAAATTAAAAGTGTTGGGATCGTGTTTGGTTTTGGGAGAGGTGAGTCTTTGGCAGAGGGTTAGGGTTTGGTAGAGGGTTAGCATTTGGGATTGGGTAAGGGTTTGGGAGAGCCTAAGCATTTGGGAGAGTGTTAGGGTTTGGTAGAGGCTTAGGGTTTGTGCGAGGGTAAGGGTTTGAGAGAGGGTAAGAATTTGGGCGAGTTTTAGGGTTTGGGAGAGTGTTAGGGTTCGGGAGAGTGTAAGGATTTGGGAGAGGGTACGGGTTTGGGAGAGGGTAAGGGTTAGGGAGAGGGTTAGGATTTGGGAGAGTTTTAGGGTTTGGGAGAGGGTTAGGATTTGGTTGAGGGTAAGGGTTTGGGAGAGGGTAAGGGTTTGGGAGAGGGTAAAGGTTTGGGAAATTAAAGGGTTTGGGATCGTGTATTGTTTTGGGAGAGGGTTAGGGTTTGGGAGAGGGTAAGGGTTTGGGAGAGGGTTAGGGTTTGGGAGAGGGTAAAGGTTTGGGAAATTAAAGGGTTTCAGATCGTCTATGGTTTTGGGAGATGTAAGGCTTTGGGAGAGGGTTAGGGTTTGGGAGAGGGTTAGTGTTTGGGAGAGGGAAAGTGTTAGTGTCAGTGTTAGGATTTTTGATTGGGTAAGGGTTTGGGAGAGCCTAAGCATTTGGGAGAGTGTTAGGGTTTGGTAGAGGCTTAGGGTTTGTGCGAGGGTAAGGGTTTGAGAGAGGGTAAGAATTTGGGCGAGTTTTAGGGTTTGGGAGAGCCTAAGCATTTGGGAGAGTGTTAGGGTTTGGTAGAGGCTTAGGGTTTGTGCGAGGGTAAGGGTTTGAGAGAGGGTAAGAATTTGGGCGAGTTTTAGGGTTTGGGAGAGTGTTAGGGTTCGGGAGAGTGTAAGGATTTGGGAGAGGGTACGGGTTTGGGAGAGGGTAAGGGTTAGGGAGAGGGTTAGGATTTGGGAGAGTTTTAGGGTTTGGGAGAGGGTTAGGATTTGGTTGAGGGTAAGGGTTTGGGAGAGGGTAAGGGTTTGGGAGAGGGTAAAGGTTTGGGAAATTAAAGGGTTTGGGATCGTGTATTGTTTTGGGAGAGGGTTAGGGTTTGGGAGAGGGTAAGGGTTTGGGAGAGGGTTAGGGTTTGGGAGAGGGTAAAGGTTTGGGAAATTAAAGGGTTTCAGATCGTCTATGGTTTTGGGAGATGTAAGGCTTTGGGAGAGGGTTAGGGTTTGGGAGAGGGTTAGTGTTTGGGAGAGGGAAAGTGTTAGTGTCAGTGTTAGGATTTGGGATTGGGTAAGGGTTTGGGAGAGCCTAAGCATTTGGGAGTGTGTTAGGGTTTGGTAGAGGGTTAGGGTATGTGTGAGGGTAAGGGTTTGAGAGAGGGTAAGGATTTGGGCGAGTTTTAGGGTTTGGGAGAGTGTTAGGGTTTGGGAGAGGGTAAGGATTTGGGAGAGGGTACGGGTTTGGGAGAGGGTAAGGGTTAGGGAGAGGGTTAGGATTTGGGAGAGTTTTAGGGTTTGGGAGAGTGTTAGGGTTTGGGAGAATGTTAGGGTTTTGGAGATGGTAAGGGTTTGCGAGACAGTAAAGGTTTGGGAGAGGGTTAGCGTTTGGGACAGGGTTAGGGTTTGGGAGAGGGTAAGCATTTGGGAGAGGGTTAGGGTTTGGGGGAGGGTTAGGCTTAGGGTGAGTGTTTGGGTTTGTGGGAGGGTTAGAGTTTGGTAGAGTGTTAGGGTTTGGGAGAGGGTAAGGGTTTGGGAAAGGGTTATAATTTGGGAGATGGTAAATGTTTGGGAAAGTAAAAGGTTTGGGATCATGTATGGTTTTGGAATGGTGAGGCTTTGGTAGACGGTTTGGGTTTGGGTGAGGGTAAGGGTTTGGGAGAGGGAAAGGGTTAGGGTTAGGGTCTGGGAAAGGGTTAGGTTTTGGTAGAGGGTAAAGTTTTGGTATAGGGTAAGGGATTGGGAGAGCGTAAGGGTTTGGGAGAGAGTTTGGGTTTGGTAGAGGGTTAGGGTTTGGGTGAGGGTATGGGTTTGGGAGAGGGTAAGGATTTGGGAGAGGGTTAGGGTTGGGAGAGAGTTAGGGGTTGGGAGCGGGTTACGTTTTGGGAGAGTGTAAGGGTTTGGGAGAGAGTTATGTTTTGGGAGAGTGTTGGGTTTGGGAGAGAGTCAGAGTTTGAGTGAGGGTCAGGGTTTGGGAGTGGTTTAAGGTTCGGGTGAGGGTAAGGGTTTGGGAGAGGATTAGGTTTTGGGAGAGGGTAAGGGTTTGGGTGAGAGTTAGGTTTTGGGAGAGGCTTATGGTTTGGGTGAGGGTTAAGGTTTGGGAGAGGGTACGTGTTTGGGAGTAATTTAGGGTTTGGGATTGGGTAAGGGTTTGGGAGAGTGTTAGGGTTTGGGAAAGTGTAAGTGTTTGGGAGAGGCTAAAGGTTTGGGAGAGGGTTAGGGTTTTGGTGAGGTTAAGGTTTTGGGAGAAGTTTAGGGTTTGGGAGAGTATTAGGGTTTGAGAGAGTTAGGGTTTGGGACAAGGTAAGGTTTTTGGGAGAGGGTTAGAGTTTGGGAGAGTGTTAGGGTGTGGGAGACTGCTAGGGTTTGGGAGAGAGTTAGGGTTTGGGACAGGGTAAGGGTTTGGGAGAGTGTAAGGTTTTGGGAGATGGTTAGGGTTTGGGAGTTTTTTAGGGTTTGGTCGAGTGTTATTGTTTGGGAGAGGGTTAGGGTTTGGGAGATGGTAAGGGTTTTGGAGACGGTTAATGTTTGGGAGAGGGTTAGGGTTTGGCATAGAGTTAGGGTTTGGGAGAGGGCATGGGTTTGGGAGAGGGTAAGGGTTTTGGTGAGAGTTAGGTTTGGGTGAGGGTTAGGGTTTGGGAGAGGTTTAGGTTTTGGGAAATGGTAAGGGTTTTGGAGACAGTTAATGTTTGGGAGAGGGTTAGGGTTTTGGACAGTGTTAGGGTTTGGGAGAGAGTTAGGGTTTGGGTGAGGGTTAAGGTTTGGCAGAGGGTAAAGTTTTGGGAGACGGTTAGGTTTTGGGAGAGGTTTAGGGTTTGGTCGAGTGTTAGGGTTTGGGAGAGGGTCAGTATTTGGGAAATGGTAAGGGTTTTGGAGACGGTTAATATTTGGGAGAGGGTAAAGGTTTGGGAGAGAGTTAGGGTTTGGGAGAGGGAAAGTGTTTGGGAGAGGGTAAGGGTTTGGGAGAGGGTAAGGTTTTGGGGAGGTGGGTAAGGGTTTGAGTGAGGGTTAGGTTTTGGGAGAAGGTTATGGTTTGGGAGAGGGTTAAGGTTTGGCAGAGGGTACGTGTTTGGGAGTAGTTTAGGGTTTGGGATTGGGTAAGGGTTTGGGAGAGGGTAAGGGTTTGGGAGAGGCTAAAGGTTTGGGAGAGGGTTAAGGTTTTGGTGAGGGTAAGGTTTTGGGAGAGTGTTAGGGTTTGGGAGAGCGTAATGGTTGGGGAGAGAGTTAGGGTTTGGGAGAGAGTTAGGGTTTTGGAGAGGGTAAGGGTTTGGGAGAGGGTTAGGGTTTGGGGGTGGGTTAGGTTTTGGAAGAGGGTAAGATTTTGTGAGAGGGTAAGGGTTTGCAAGAGGGTAAGGATTTGGGAGAGGTTTAGGGTTTGGGAGAGTGTAAGGGTTTGTGAGAGGGTAAGGGTTTGCGAGAGGGTAAGGGTTTGGGAGAGGGTAAGGTTTTGGGGGAGGGTTAGGGTTTGGGAGAGGGTTAGGGTTTGGGGGAGGGTAAGGTTTTTGGAGTGGGTTAGGGTTTGGGGGAGGGTAAGGGTTTGGGTGAGGGTTAGGGTTTGGGGGAGGGTTAGGGTTTGGGAGAGGTTTATTGTTTGGGGGAGGGTTAGGGTTTGGGAGAGTGTTAGGGTTTGGGGGAGGGTTAGGGTTTGGGAGAGGGTTAGGGTTTGGGAGAGGGTTACGTTTTGGGAGAGGGTTTGGGTTTTGGAGAGCGTTAGGGTTTGGGAGTGGGTTAGGGTTTGGGAGAGGGTTAGGGTTTGGGAGTGGGTTAGGGTTTGGGACAGGGTTATGGTTTGGGGGAGGGTTATGTTTTGGGGGAGGTTTAGGGTTTCTGGAAGGGTTAGAGTTTGGGAGAGTGTTAGGTTTTGGGAGAGGGTAAGGTTTAGTGTTAGTGTTAGGATTTGGGAAAGGGTTAGGGTTTGGGATAGGGTTAGGGTTTGGTTGATGGTAAGGGTTTGGGAGAGGGCTAGGATTTGGGAGAGGGTAAAGGTTTGGGAAATTAAAAGGTTTGGGATCGTGTATGGTTTTGGGAGAGGTGAGGCTTTGGCAGAGGGTTAGGGTTTGGTAGAGGGTTAGGGTTTTGGAGAGGGAAAGTGTTAGTGTTAGTGTTAGGATTTGGGATTGGGTAAGGGTTTGGGAGAGCCTAAGCATTTGGGAGAGTGTTAGGGTTTGGTAGAGGGTTAGGGTTTGTGTGAGGGTAAGGGTTTGAGAGAGGGTAAGGATTTGGGTGAGTTTTAGGGTTTGGGAGAGTGTTAGGGTTTGGGAGAGGGTAAGGATTTGGGAGAGGGTACGGGTTTGGGAGAGGGTAAGGGTTAGGGAGAGGGTTAGGATTTGGGAGAGTTTTAGGGTTTGGGAGAGTGTTAGGTTTTGGGAGAGGGTTAGGGTTTTGGAGATGGTAAGGGTTTGCAAGACAGTAAAGGTTTGGGAGAGGGTTAGCGTTTGGGACAGGGTTAGGGTTTGGGAGAGGGTAAGCATTTGGGAGAGGGTTAGGGTTTGGGGGAGGGTTTGGGTTAGGGTGAGTGTTTGGGTTTGTGAGAGGGTTAGCGTTTGGGAGAGTGTTAGGGTTTGGGTGAGGGTAAGGGTTTGGGAGAGGGTTATAATTTGGGAGATGGTAAATGTTTGGGAAAATAAAAGGTTTGGGATCATGTATGGTTTTGGGCGAGGTGAGGCTTTGGTAGACGGTTTGGGTTTGGGTGAGGGTAAGGGTTTGGGAGAGGGAAAGGGTTAGGGTTAGGGTCTGGGAAAGGGTTAGGTTTTGGTAGAGGGTAAAGTTTTGGTATAGGGTAAGGGATTGGGAGAGCGTAAGGGTTTGGGAGAGAGTTTGGGTTTGGTAGAGGGTTAGGGTTTGGGTGAGGGTATGGGTTTGGGAGAGGGTAAGGATTTGGGAGAGGGTTAGCATTGGGAGAGAGTTAGGGGTTGGGAGCGGGTTACGTTTTGGGAGAGTGTAAGGGTTTGGGAGAGAGTTAGGTTTTGGGAGAGTGTTGGGTTTGGGAGAGAGTCAGAGTTTGAGTGAGGGTCAGGGTTTGGGAGAGGGTTAGGGTTTTGGTGAGGTTAAGGTTTTGGGAGAAGTTTAGGGTTTGGGAGAGTATTGGGGTTTGAGAGAGTTAGGGTTTGGGACAAGGTAAGGTTTTTGGGAGAGGGTTAGAGTTTGGGAGAGTGTTAGGGTTTGGGAGACTGCTAGGGTTTGGGAGAGAGTTAGGGTTTGGGACAGGGTAAGGGTTTGGGAGAGTGTAAGGTTTTGGGAGATGGTTAGGATTTGGGAGTTGTTTAGGGTTTGGTCGAGTGTTATTGTTTGGGAGAGGGTTAGGGTTTGGGATAGAGTTAGGGTTTGGGAGAGGGTATGGGTTTGGGAGAGGGTAAGGGTTTTGGTGAGAGTTAGGTTTGGGTGAGGGTTAGGGTTTGGGAGAGGTTTAGGTTTTTGGAAATGGTAAGGGTTTTGGAGACAGTTAATGTTTGGGAGAGGGTTAGGGTTTTGGACAGTGTTAGGGTTTGGGAGAGAGTTAGGGTTTGGGTGAGGGTTAAGGTTTGGCAGAGGGTAAAGTTTTGGGAGACGGTTAGGTTTTGGGAGAGGTTTAGGGTTTGGTCGAGTGTTAGGGTTTGGGAGAGGGTCAGCGTTTGGGAAATGGTAAGGGTTTTGGAGACGGTTAATATTTGGGAGAGGGTTAGGGTTTGGGAGAGGGTAAAGGTTTGGGAGAGAGTTAGGGTTTGGGAGAGGGAAAGGGTTTGGGAGAGGGTCAGGTTTTGGGAGAGGGTTAGGGTTTGGGAGAGGGTTAGGGTTTGTGAGAGTTTAAGGGTTTGGGAGAGGCTAAAGGTTTGGGAGAGGGTTAGGGTTTTGGTGAGGGTAAGGTTTTGGGAGAGTGTTAGGGTTTGGGAGAGCGTAATGGTTGGGGAGAGAGTTAGGGTTTGGGAGAGAGTTAGGGTTTTGGAGAGGGTAAGGCTTTGGGAGAGGGTTAGGGTTTGGGAGAGGGTAAGGGTTTGGGAGAGTGTTAGGGTTTGGGAGAGGGTTAGGGTTTGGGAGAGGGTAAGGGTTTGGGAGAGGGTTAGGTTTTGGGAGAGAGTTAGGGTTTTGGAGGGGGTCAGGTTTTGGGAGAGGTTAAGGGTTTGGGAGAGGGTAAGGGTTTTGGGGAGGGTTAGGGTTTGGGAGAGCGTAATGGTTGGGGAGAGAGTTAGGGTTTGGGTGTGGTTTAGGGTTTGGGAGAGTGTTAGGTTTTGGGAGATGTTTAAGGTTTGGGAGTGGGTTAGGGTTTGGGAGAGGGTTAGGGTTTGGGAGAGGGTTAGGTTTTGGAAGAGGGTAAGATTTTGTGAGAGGGTAAGGGTTTGCAGGAGGGTGAGGATTTGGGAGAGGGTTAGGGTTTGGGAGAGTGTAAGGGTTTGGTAGACGGTTAGGGTTTGGGAGATTGTAAGGGTTTGTGAGAGGGTTAGGGTTTGGGAGATTGTAAGGGTTTGTGAAAGGGTTAGGGTTTGGGAGATTGTAAGGGTTTGTGAGAGGGTTAGGGTTTGGGAGATTGTAAGGGTTTGCGAGAGGGTAAGGGTTTGCGAGAGGGTAAGGGTTTGGAAGAGGGTAAGGTTTTGGGGGAGGGTTAGGGTTTGGGAGAGAGTTAGGGTTTGGGGGAGGGTAAGGTTTTGGGGGACGGTTAGGGTTTGGGGGAGGGTAAGGGTTTGGGTGAGGGTTAGGGTTTTGGAGAGCGCTAGGGTTTGGGAGAGGGTTAGGGTTTGGGAGAGGGTTAGTGTTTGGGAGATGGTTAGTGTTTGGGAGAGGTTTAGGGTTTGGGAGATGGTTAGGGTTTGGGAGAGGGTAAGGGTTTGAGGGAGGGTTAGGGTTTGAGAGAGGGTTAGGGTTTGGGAGAGGGTTAGTGTTTGGGAGAGGGTTAGGATTTGGGAGAGGGTTAGGGTTTGGGAGAGGGTTAGGGTTTGGGAGAGGGTTAGGGTTTGGGAGAGGGTTAGGGTTTGGGAGAGGGTTAGGGTTTGGGTGAGGGTTAGGGTTTGGGAGAGGGTTAGGGTTTGGGAGAGGGTTAGGGTTTGGGAGAGGGTTAGGGTTTGGGTGAGGGTTAGGGTTTGGGAGAGGGTTAGGGTTTGGGAGAGGGTAAGGGATTGGGAGAGGGTAAGGGTTTGGGAGAGGGTTAGGGTTTGGGAGAGGGTTAGGGTTTGGGAGAGGGTTAGGGTTTGGGAGAGGGTTAGGGTTTGGGAGAGGGTTAGGGTTTTTGAGAGGGTTAGGGTTTGGGAGAGGGTTAGGGTTTGGGAGAGGGTAAAGGTTGAGGAGAGGGTAAGGGTTTGGGAAAGGTTTAGGGTTTGGGAGAGGGTTAGGGTTTGAGAGAGGGTAAGGGTTTGGGAGATGGTTAGGGTTAGGGAGAGGGTTAGGGTTAGGGAGAGGGTTAGTGTTTGGGAGAGGGATAGGGTTTTGGAGAGGGTAAGTTTTTGGGAGAGGGTTAGTGTTTGGGAGAGGGTTAGGGTTTGGGAGAGGGTTAGGGTTTGGGAGAGGGTTAGGGTTAGGGAGAGGGTTAGGGTTAGGGAGAGGGTTAGGGTTAGGGAGATGGTTAGGGTTAGGGAGAGGGTTAGGGTTAGGGAGATGGTTAGGGTTTTGGAGAGGGTAAGTGTTTGGGAGAGGGTTAGTGTTTGGGAGAGGGTTAGTGTTTGGGAGAGGGTTAGGGTTTGGGAGAGGGTTAGGGTTTGGGAGAGGGTTAGGGTTAGGGAGAGGGTTAGGGTTAGGGAGAGGGTTAGGGTTAGGGAGATGGTTAGGGTTTTGGAGAGGGTAAGTGTTTGGGAGAGGGTAAGGGTTTGGGGGAGGTTTTGGGTTAGGGAGACTGTAAGGGTCAGGGTTAGGGTTAGGGTTAGCGTTAGTGTTAGTTTTCCGCCCAGATTACTTGTTTTAAAGATGATGGTTGTGGCATTTGTTCTGGGATGTTAGATCTTGGATGTTACACTTTGCTTTCAAATTTGGATGTGTGAGATTGTCCCCTGACCCTCTCCTCTCCCATTCTCCACCGAGGCTGAAATCTTCCTATTTCTAATACAGTGAGTCGGCAGTGTTTTCAATTCTGGATGTATTGGAGGATGTGGGCTTGTTGGGGGTGGGACATTTTTATACTGGACACATCTGTAGATCCAGCAATGCTGGGACAATCAGCAACTGAGGAGAACTGTGTTACAAAGCTAGATATATTCACCTGGAATCGGCGTTGTCTGGGTCTCACCGGTTTTACTTCCACTGCAAAAGAGAGATTTTAACACATTAGAGGGAGCTTTTCTCTGTATCTAACCCCGAGCTGTACCTCTCCTGGGAGTGTTTGATGGGGACAGTGTAGAGGGAGGTTTACTTTGTATCTAACCCCATGCTCTTCCTGTCCTGGGAGTGGTTTTTGGGGACAGTGTAGAGGGAGCTTTACTCTGTATCTAACCCTGTGCTGTACCTGTCCTGGGAGTGTTTGATGGGGACGGTGTACAGGGAGATTTACTCTGTATCTAACCCTGTGCTGTACCTGTACTGGGAGTGTTTGATGGGGACAGTGTAGAGGGTGCTTTACTCTGTATCTAACCCCGTGCTGTACCTGTCCTGGGAGTGTTTGATGTGGACAGTGTAGAGTGTGCTTTACTCTGTATCTAACCCCGTGCTGTACCTTTACTGGGAGTGTTTGATGGGGACAGTGGAGAGGGAGCTTTACTCGGTATCTAACCCTGTGCTGTACCTGTCCTGGGACTGTTTGATGGGGACGGTGTACAGGGAGATTTACTCTGTATCTAACCCTGTGCTGTACCTGTCCTGGGAGTGTTTGATGGGGACAGTGTAGAGGGTGCTTTACTCTGTATCTAACCCCTGCGGTACCTGTCCTCGGAGTGTTTGATGTGGACAGTGTAGAGTGTGCTTTACTCTGTATCTAACCCCGTGCTGTACCTTTACTGGGAGTGTTTGATGGGGACAGTGGAGAGGGAGCTTTACTCTGTATCTAACCCTGTGCTGTACCTGTCCTGGGAGTGTTTGATGGGGACGGTGTAGAGTGAGATTTATTCTGTATCTAACCCTGTGCTGTACCTGTCCTGGGAGTGTTTGATGGGGACGGTGTACAGGGAGATTTATTCTGTATCTGCCTCATTCTGTCTCAGTTTTAGCCGCGAAATGAATTGAAATTTAATTCTTACTTTGATAACTTCCCACATTTCAACTTCTTGCCTGTGAATATGAAATGAGATAGAATTAATGAAAGTTAATCACACATGCAGAATGAGATTGACTTGGACAGAGAGCATCTGTTTATTTCCTTTTGAAGTGAACTATCTCCTGGTGTTAATGGGATTAAAGCAAATCAACACTGATCCCAGAGAGGTCACGGATGTTGATGTAATCATTCAGAATGACCTGCGATCCCATCATACACCGTTCAATGTTTGGCTTTCTGTGTGATTGACTGATTCCCCCCGTTCACCCACCTGGAGTTTGACCCCAGAATCTCAATGCTTCAATTTTCAAATTTTCAGCATTATTTTCCAATCCACCTTTATCTGTCCCTGTCCCTCTGTCTTAACCCTAACCTTAACCCTAACCTCCTCCAGCCCCTACAACCCTCCCTATCTCTGTAACCTCCTCCAGCCCCTACACCCCTCCCTATCTCTGAAACCTCCTCCAGCCCCTACAACCCTCCCTTATCTCTGTAACCTCCTCCAGTCCCTACAACCCTCCCCATCTCTGTAACCTCCTCCAGCCCCTACAACCCTCCTTATCTCTGTAACCTCCTCCAGCCCCTACAACCCTCCCTATCTCTGTAACCTCCTCCAGCCCCTACAACTCTCTGTGCTCCTCCAATTACTTATTCCTGATCCTCTGACAGTGCGGCACTCCCTCAGTACTGACGCTCCGACAGTGCGGCACTCGCTCAATATGGACCCTCAGACAGTGCGGCACTCCCTCAGTACTGACCCTCCGACAGTGCAGCACTCCCTCAGTACTGACCCATCGACAATGCTGGACAAAGCAGCCCCGCTTGATTGGCACCCCCTGGAAGTTCCCCTACAAGTCCCTCACCATCCTGACTTGGAAATATATCGGCCGTTCTTTCACTGTCGCTGGGTCAAAATCCTGGAACTCCCTCCCTAACAGCGCTGTGGGTGTACCTACACCAGACAGGAACTGCAGCGGCTCAAGAAGGCAGCTCACCCACCACCTTCTCAAGGGGCAATTAGGGATGGGGCAACAAATGTCATTCTCGGGTGAGGGAGAATTAACTAATTGAATTCTTACTCTCAAATGAACCTCCGTTACTACATTATCACAATGGATGCCGAATTGGTGAGGAGAATCCATTGCCGATTCGGAGGTCCGGGGCACAAGGGAGGTCTCCGATTGCGACGCCACAGCGCCATCAATGGACGGAGGGCGCCATAGCCACGTGACTGTTTACATGGACATGTTCAGCTCATGCATGCCGACCGTAGAATTTGCATTCGGGACCATCGACCCAAAGGCCCAACAGGAGGCAGCCATGTTCTGAGGACAGGAAGTGATCTTCTGCCGACAGGAAGTGAGGTTTTGGGGACAGGAAGTGAGCATCCATTGAAGGGCCGTTTGATTTGGCGGACAGTGTTGGGAGTGATTAGCCGATGTACAGTAACAGCATACCCGTTGAGCCTGGGTGAAGGTTTTACTCACTCAAAGCAATGATTATCCCGGCAACAAACATGATGATGGCCAGAACCAGACCCGTTGTTCTCAAAGTATCGTAATCTGTGAAGAGAATCACACACGCCGTGAGGATATTTTTCGGGGATGTAAGAGGCGCCTTCAAAGGTAGAGTTTCACCCTGCACTGCAAAAGGGAACCAAGCCTTGAATTTCTATAGCGCCTCTCGCCTCCTCGCGGTTTCCCAAAGAGACCGTGACTGCCCGTGAGGTTCTTGTTTTGAGCTTGAAGCCTGCTCATGGCTGTAATGCCCGATAGAGGCAACAGATGTGCGCACAGCAAGATCCCGTTCACAGCCATGCGGTAAGGAGCAGTCCCCCATTTCAGTAACAGGACAGAATGAGGTCCCGAGACCCCAGAGGGAGCTACGGCAGCTCTCCCTCGAAATGGGGCCCGTGGGACCTTTAACATTCAACTGAGAGGGCAGACGGGGCCTCAGTGTGAAGTCTCAGAGGAATAACAGGACATCTGACAGTGCGGCGCTCCCTCAGTACTGACCCTCCGATAGTGCAGCGCTCCCTCAGTACAGACCCTCCGACAGTGCTGCGCTCCCTCAGTACTGACCCTCCGACAGTGCAGCACTCCCTCAGTACTGACCCTCCGACAGTGCGGCACTTCCTCAGTACTGACCCTCCGACAGTGCGGCACTCCCTCAGTACTCACCCTTTGACAGTGCAGCACTCCCTCAGCCCTGACACTGCGACAGTGCAGCACTCCCTCAGTACTGACCCTCCGACAGTGCAGCACTCCCTCGGCCCTGACACTGCGACAGTGCAGCACTCCCTCAGTACTGACCCTCCGACAGTGCAGCACTCCCTCAGTACTGACCCTCTGACAGTGCAGCACTCCCTCAGTACTGACCCTCTGACAGTGCAGCACTCCCTCAGCCCTGACACTGCGACAGTGCAGCACTCCCTCAGCCCTGACACTGCGACAGTGCAGCACTCCCTCAGTACTGACCCTCCGACAGTGCAGCACTCCCTCGGCCCTGACGCTGCGACAGTGCAGCACTCCCTCAGCCCTGACACTGCGACAGTGCAGCACTCCCTCAGTACTTGACCCTCCGACAGTGCAGCACTCCCTCGGCCCTGACACTGCGACAGTGCAGCACTCCCTCAGCACTGACCCTCTGACACTGCAGCACTCCCTCAGTACTGACCCTCTGACAGTGCTGCGCTCCCTCAGTACTGACCCTCCGACAGTGCGGCACTTCCTCAGTACTGACCCTCCGACAGTGCGGCACTCCCTCAGTACTCACCCTCTGACAGTGCAGCA
The DNA here is from genome assembly GCF_017639515.1 of Carcharodon carcharias. Classification (NCBI taxonomy): domain Eukaryota; kingdom Metazoa; phylum Chordata; class Chondrichthyes; order Lamniformes; family Lamnidae; genus Carcharodon; species Carcharodon carcharias. Next base: position 32,433 of record NC_054483.1, on the reverse strand, counting down.
CTCCCTCAGCCCTGACACTGCGACAGTGCAGCACTCCCTCAGTACTGACCCTCCGACAGTGCGGCACTCCCTCAGTACTGACCCTCCGACAGTGCAGCGCTCCCTCAGTACTGACCCTCTGACAGTGCTGCACTCCCTCAGTACTGACCCTCCGACAGTGCGGCACTTCCTCAGTACTGACCCTCCGAAAGTGCGGCACTCCCTCAGTACTCACCCTCTGACAGTGCAGCACTCCCTCAGCCCTGACACTGCGACAGTGCAGCACTCCCTCAGCCCTGACACTGCGACAGTGCAGCACTCCCTCAGTACTGACCCTCCGACAGTGCAGCACTCCCTCGGCCCTGACGCTGCGACAGTGCAGCGCTCCCTCAGTCCTGACTCTGGGTGTGTCAGCTGGTTTTGGGGTTCAGGTGCCTGGATCTTGGAACGTCACCCCACGATTCCCTGTGTCAGAAACCCGAGGGCCACCCTAAGGTGCCGAAAGGCTCTCCCGTGATGGGAGCTTGGAGCTTAGGAAGATGGGAGCAGGATTTTGCGGTTGTCGGGCGGGCGATATGTGGCGGGACTGGAAGCGCCCGGGAGGTGGCCTGTCGCCATTTCACGCTGGGCGGGTCACCTGGCCTGCTCGCCCCACGCCCGCTGGCCGTAGCGTCGGACGGACAGTGGACAATAGCCGTTCGTTAATCGATTTATGGCCTCAGTCGGCCTCTTCATTGTCGGCGGGCGAGCTGCTGACTCTCGCCCGCGCCTTCTGTCCGATGTAGCGTGTGCGTGGCGGGCGCCATTGCCCGCTATTCCCTGCTCGGGTGCATAAGGCAACTGCCCACACACGCCCGAGTGGAAAATCATGCCCCCGGGGGGTGTTGTGGGGGGGGGGGGGGGGTCAACAGTAGGAGGCCATTCAGCCCATCGAGCGCGCTGCACCATTCAGTCCGATGGTGGCCGATCGAACGCGTCAGTGCCTTTCACCCCCACTCTCTCCCCCGTTGACGTTATCGTCAATCAGAAACCGATCAACCCCCCCCCCCCCCACCCCACGCCACCCCCCCCACCAAGCTTACCTTAAACGTACGCAGTGACTGAGCTCTCATGACCCCCTGAGGTAGAGGATTCCAGATTATCACAAGATTCCGAGTGAAGGAAAGGTTCTCCCCCTCTCGGTCCTGAGTGGCTCCCCCAGCTTATTTTGAAATTGTGTTCCCCTGGTTCTAGACACCCCCTCCCCAACCAGTTGGGGGGTTTAGGGGGCGGGGTGGGGGGAAACATCTCCCCCGCACCCACCCTGTCCGTCCCTTTAAGCGTTTTGCAGCTTGTAGTGGGATTGCCACTCGTTCTTCGAAACTCCCGAGAATGACAGGCCTCAGTTTCCCCAAATCCCTCTTCGTAAGGTAGAAGAGGGGAGGGAGGTGCTGGTGGCTTAATCACCTTGTCACTGGACTAGTGGCCCACAGGGCCCAGGGGAATGATCTGGGGACAAGGGTTCAAATCCCACCACGGCCGGTGGTGAAATTTCACTTCTGTAAGAGTCTGGAATTGAAGGTCTAACGGTGACCACGAAACCAGTGTCGATTGTCACAAAACACCCCAACAATAGGTCACTAATGTCCCATCAGGGAAGGAAATCTGTCGACATTAACTGGTCTGGCCTACATGTGACTCCAGACCCACACAGCGATGTGGTTGACTCTTAAAAATACCACACTGAGCGAGGGCAAATAGGGATGGGCAATAAAGGCTGGCCTAGCCAGCAACACCCACATCCCATTAACGAATGAAAATGAATCCTCACCACAATTGTCCTTCTTAAATTATACAAATAGAGAGAGCAGGGAGGTTTAGAGGAAATAGAGGGGGAATGAGATTTGGAATCAGGGCCGATCATATAGGGAATAATATATATGTGTGGGACGCGTACCCCAGTGAGAGTCAGTGTGTGTGGGACCTGTACCCCAGTGAGAGTCAGTGTGTGTGGGACCCGCACCCCAGTGAGAGTCAGTGTGTGTGGGACCTGTACCCCAGTGAGAGTCAGTGTGTGTGGGACCCGCACCCCAGTGAGAGTCAGTGTGTGTGGGACCCGCACCCCAGTGAGAGTCAGTGTGTGTGGGACCCGTACCCCAGTGAGAGTCAGTGTGTGTGGGACCCGTACCCCAGTGAGAGTCAGTGTGCGTGGGACACGTACCACATTGAGAGTCAGTGTGTGTGGGACCCGTACCCCTGTGAGAGTAAGTGTGTGTGGGACCCGTACCCCATGAGAGTCAGTGTGTGTGGGACCCATACCCCAATGTGGTTCGGTGTGTGTGGGACACGTACCCCAGTGAGAATCAGTGTGTTTGGGACACTTACACCAGTGAGAGTCAGTGTGTGTGGGAGCCGTACCTCAGTGAGAGCCAGTGTGTGTGGGACCCGTACCCCAGTGAGAGTCAGTGTGTGTGGGACCCGTACCCCATGAGATTCAGTGTGTGTGGGACCTGTACCCCAGTGAGATTCAGTGTGTGTGGGACCCGTACCGCAGTGAGAGTCAGTGTGTGTGGGACCCGTACCCCAGTGAGAGTCAGTGTGTGTGGGACCCGTACCCCAGTGAGAGTCAGTGTGTGTGGGAACCGTACCCCATGAGATTCAGTGTGTGTGGGACCTGTACCCCAGTGAGATTCAGTGTGTGTGGGACCCGTACTCCAGTGAGAGTCAGTGTGTGTGAGACCCGTACCCCAGTGAGAGTCAGTTTGTGTGGGACCCGTACCCCAGTGAGAGTCAGTGTGTGTTGGATCCATACCCCAGTGAGAGTCAGTGTGTGTTGGATCCATACCCCATGAGAGTCAGTGTGTGTGGGACCCGTACCGCATTGAGAATCAGTGTGTGTGGGACCCATACACCAGTGAGAATCAGTGTGTGTGGGACCCGTACCCCAGTGAGAGTCAGTGTGTGTGAGACCCGTACCCCAGTGAGAGTCAGTTTGTGTGGGACCCGTACGCCAGTGAGAGTCAGTGTGTGTTGGATCCATACCCCAGTGAGAGTCAATGTGTGTTGGATCCATACCCCATGAGAGTCAGTGTGTGTGGGACCCGTACCGCATTGAGAATCAGTGTGTGTGGGACCCATACACCAGTGAGAATCAGTGTGTGTTGGACCCTTACCCCAGTGAGAGTCAGTGTGTTTGTGACCCGTACCCCAGTGAGAGTCAGTTTGTCTGGGACCCGTACCCCATTGAGAGTCAGTGTGTGTGGGACCCGTACCCCAGTGAGAGTCAGTATGTGTGGGACCCGTACTCCAGTGAGAGTCAGTGTGTGTGGGACCCGTACCCCAGTGAGAGTCAGTGTGTGTGAGATCTTTACCTCAGTGAGAGTCAGTGTGTGTGGGACCAGTACCCAAGTGAGTGTCAGTGTGTGTGTGAAACCTGTACCCCAGTGAGTGTCAGTGTTTGTGGGACCCATACCCCTGTGAGAGTCAGTGTGTGCGTGAGACCTTACCCCAGTGAGAGTCAGTGTCTGTGGGACCCGTACTCCAGTGAGAGTCAGTGTATGTGAGACCCGTACCCCAGTGAGAGTCAGTGTGCGTGGGACCCGTACCCCAGTGAGAGTCTGTGTGTGTGGGACCCATACACCAGTAAGAGACAGTGTGTGTGGGACCCGTACTCCATTAGAGTCAGTGTGTTTGGGACCCATACCCCAAAGTGGGTCAGTGTGTGCGGGACCGTACCCCAGTTAGAATCTGTGTGTTTGGGCCACATACACCAGTGCGAATCAATTTGTGTGGGACCCTTAACCCAGTGAGAGTCAGTGTGTGTGGGACCTTACCCGAGTGAGAGTCAGTGTGTGTGGGACCTTACCCGAGTGAGAGTCAGTGTGTGTTTCTGAGACCTGTACCCCTGTGAAATTCCGTGTGTGTGGGACCTGTACTCCATTGAGAGTCAGTGTGTTTGAGACACGTACCCCAGTGAGATTCAGTGTGTGTGGGACCCTAACCCGAGTGAGAGTCAGTGTGTGTGGGACCCCTACCCCAGTGACAGTCAGTGTGTGTGGGACCCATACTCCAGTGAGAGTCAGTGTATTTGAGACCCGTACTCCAGTGAGAGTCATTGTGTGTGGGACCCGTACTCCAGTGAGAGTCAGTGTGTGTGGGACCCGTACCCCAGTGAGAGTCAGTGTGTGTGGGACCCGTACCCCAGTGAGAGTCAGTGTGTGTGGGACCCGTACCCCAGTGAGAGTCAATGTATGTGGGACCCGTACCTCAGTGAGAGTCAGTGTGTGTGGGACCCGTAACACAGTGAGAGTCAGTTTGTGTGGGACACGTACCCCAGTGAGAGTCAGTTTGTGTGGGACCCGTACCCCAGTGAGAGTCAGTGTGTATGGAACCCGTACCCCAGTGAGAGTCAGTGTGCGTGGAACCGTTACCCCAGTGAGAATCAGTGTGTGTGCGACCCGTACCCCAGTGAGAGTCAGTGTGTGTGAAACCCGTACCACTTTGAGTGTCAGAGTGTGAGACTCGTACCACAGTGAGAGTCAGTGTGTGTGGGACCCGTACTCCAGTGAGAATCAGTGTGTGTGGGACCCATACATCAGTGAGAGTCATTGTGTGTGGGACCCGTACCCTGCTGAGAGTCAGTTTGTGTGGGACCCTTACACCAGTGAGAGTCAGTGTGTTTGAGACCCGTACCCCAGTGAGAGTCAGTTTGTCTGGAACCCGTACCCCAGTGAGAGTCAGTGTGTGTGGGAGGCGTACTCCAGTGAGAGTCAGTGTGTGTGGGACCCATACCCCCGTGAGAGTCAGTGTGTGTGAGACCCGTACCCCAGTGAGAGTCTGTGTGTGTGGGACCCGTACACCAATGAGATTCATGTGTTTGAGACCCGTACCCCAGTGAGATTCAGTGTGTGTGGGACCCGTACACCAGTGAGAGTCTGTGTCTGTGGGACCCGTGCCCCAGTGAGAGTCTGTGTGTGGGGAACCCGTACCCCAGTGAGAGTCAGTGTGTGTGGGACCTGTACCCGAGTGAGAGTCATGTGTTTGAGAGCCATTCCCCAGTGAGAGTCAATATTTGTGGGACCCATACCCCAGTGAGAGTCTGTGTGTGTGTGTACCGTACCTCAATGAGAGTCAGTGTGTGTGGTACCCGTAACCCAGTGAGAGTCAGTTTGTGTGGTACCCGTACCCCCGTGAGAATCAGTGTGTGTGGTACCCGTACCCCAGTGAGAGTCAGTGTATGTGAGACCCGTACCCCAGTGAGAGTCTGTGTGTGTGGGACCCGTACCCCATGAGAGTCAGTGTGTGTAGGACCCATGCCCCTATGTGGTTCGGTGTGTGTGGGACCGGTACCGCATTGAGAATCAGTGTGTTAGGGACACATAGACCAGTGAGAATCAGTTTGTGTGGGACCCTTACCCCAGTGAGAGTCAGTGTGTGTGTGACCCGTACCCCAGTGAGAGTCAGTGTGTGTGGGACCCATACTCCAGTGAGAGTCAGTGTGTGTGGGACCCGTACCCCAGTGAGAGTCAGTGTGTTTGAGACCCGTACCCCAGTGAGAGTCAGTGTGTGTGGGACCCGTACCCCAGAGAGAGTCAGTGTGTGTGGGACCCGTACCCCAGTGAGAGTCAGTGTGTGTGGGATCTTTACCTCAGTGAGAGTCAGTTTGTGTGGGACCCGTATCCCAGAGAGAGTCAGTGTTTGTGGGACCCATACCCCAGTGAGTGTCAGTGTGTGTGAGACCTTTCCCCAGTGAGAGTCAGTGTGTGTGGGACCCGTACCCCAGTGAGAGTCTGTGTGTGTGGGACCCGTACCCCATTGGAGTCAGTGTGTTTGGGACCCATACCCCAATGTGGGTCAGTGTTTGCGGGACCGTACCCCAGTTAGAATCTGTGTGTTTGGGACACATACACCAGTGCGAATCAGTTTGTGTGGGACCCTTAACCCAGTGAGAGTCAGTGTGTGTGGGACCTTACCCGAGTGAGAGTCAGTGTGTGTTTCTGAGACCTGTACCCCTGTGAAAGTCCGTGTGTGTGGGACCTGTACTCCATTGAGAGTCAGTGTGTTTGAGACACGTACCCCAGTGAGATTCAGTGTGTGTGGGAAACGTACCCGAGTGAGAGTCAGTGTGTGTGGGACCCCTAACCCAGTGAGAGTCAGTGTGTGTGTGAGACGTTACCCCAGTGACAGTCAGTGTGTGTGGGACCCGTACTGCAGTGAGAGTCAGTGTGTGTGTGAGACCTTACCCCAGTGACAGGCAGTGTGTGTGGGACCCATACTCCAGTAAGAGTCAGTGTATTTGAGACCCGTACCCCAGTGAGAGTCATTGTGTTTGGGACCCGTACCCCAGTGAGAGTCAGTGTGTGTGGGACCCGTACCCCAGTGAGAGTCAGTTTGTGTGGGACCCGTACCTAAGTGAGAGTCAGTGTGTGTGGGACCCTTACCCCAGTGAGAGTCAGTGTGTTTGGAAACATACCCCAGTGAGAGTCAGTTTGTGTGGGATCCGTACCCCAATGAGAGTCAGTGAGTGTGGGACCCGTACCCCCAGTGAGAGTCAATGTGTGTGGAACCAGTACCCCAGTGAGAGTCAGTGTGTGTGGAACCCTTACCCCAGTGAGATTCAGTGTGTGTCGGACCCGTACCCCAGTGAGAGTCAGTGTGTATGAAACCCGTACCACTTTGAGTGTCAGAGTGTTTGAGACTCGTACCACAGTGAGAGTCAGTGTGTGTGGGACCCATACCCCAGTGAGAGTCAGTTTGTCTGGATCCCGTACCCCAGTGAGAGTCAGTGTGTGTGGGAGGCGTACTCCAGTGAGAGTCAGTGTGTGTGGGACCCATATCCCCGTGAGAGTCAGTATGTGTGTGAGACCTTACCCCAGTGAGAGTCAGTGTGTGTGAGACCCGTACCCCAGTGAGAGTCAGTGTGTGTGGGACCCGTACCCCAGTGAGAGTCAGTGTGTGTGGGACCCATACACCAGTGAGAATCAGTGTGTGTTTGACCCTTACCCCAGTGAGAGTCAGTTAGTCTGGGACCCATACCCCAGTGAGAGTCAGTGTGTTTGGGACCCGTACTCCAGTGAGAGTCAGTGTGTTTGGGACCCGTACTCCAGTGAGAGTCAGTGTGTGTGGGACCAGTAGCCCAGTGAGAGTCAGTGTGTGTGGGATCTTTACCTCAGTGAGAGTCAGTTTGTGTGGGACCCGTACCCCAGTGAGTGTCAGTGTGTGTGTGAGACCTGTACCCCATTGACAGTCAGTGTGTTTGGGACCCGTACCCCAGTGAGAGTCAGTGTGTGTGGGACCCGTACCCCAGTGAGAGTCAGTGTGTGTGGGACCCGTACCCCGGTGAGAGTCAGTGTGTGTGGGACCCATACACCAGTGAGAGTCAGTGTGTGTGGGACCCGTATTCCAGTGAGAGTCAGTGCGTGTGGGACCCGTACTCCAGTGAGAGTCAGTGTGTGTGGGACCCGTACCACAGTGAGAGTCAGTGTGTGTGGGACCCGTACCCCAGTGAGAGTCAGTGTGTGTGGGACCCGTACCCCAGTGAGAGTCAATGTATGTGGGACCCGTACCCCAGTGAGAGTCAGTGTGTGTGGGACCCGTAACACAGTGAGAGTCAGTTTGTGTGGGACACGTACCCCAGTGAGAGTCAGTTTGTGTGGGACCCGTACCCCAGTGAGAGTCAGTGTGTGTGGAACCCGTACCCTAGTGAGAGTCAGTGTGCGTGGAACCGTTACCCCAGTGAGAATCAGTGTGTGTCGGACCCGTACCCCATTGAGTGACAGTGTGTGTGAGACACGTAACCCAGTGAGAGTCAGTGTGTGTGCGACCCGTACCCCAGTGAGAGTCAGTGTGTGTGAAACCCGTACCACTTTGAGTGTCAGAGTGTGTGAGACTCGTACCACAGTGAGAGTCAGTGTGTGTGGGACCCGTACTCCAGTGAGAATCAGTGTGTGTGGGACCCATACATCAGTGAGAGTCATTGTGTGTGGGACCCGTACCCTGCTGAGAGTCAGTTTGTGTGGGACCCTTACACCAGTGAGAGTCAGTGTGTTTGAGACCCGTACCCCAGTGAGAGTCAGTTTGTCTGGAACCCGTACCCCAGTGAGAGTCAGTGTGTGTGGGAGGCGTACTCCAGTGAGAGTCAGTGTGTGTGGGACCCATACCCCCGTGAGAGTCAGTGTGTGTGAGACCCGTACCCCAGTGAGAGTCTGTGTGTGTGGGACCCGTACACCAATGAGATTCATGTGTTTGAGACCCGTACCCCAGTGAGATTCAGTGTGTGTGGGACCCGTACACCAGTGAGAGTCTGAGTCTGTGGGACCCGTGCCCCAGTGAGAGTCTGTGTGTGGGGAACCCGTACCCCAGTGAGAGTCAGTGTGTGTGGGACCTGTACCCGAGTGAGAGTCATGTGTTTGAGAGCCATTCCCCAGTGAGAGTCAATATTTGTGGGACCCATACCCCAGTGAGAGTCTGTGTGTGTGTGTACCGTACCTCAATGAGAGTCAGTGTGTGTGGTACCCGTAACCCAGTGAGAGTCAGTTTGTGTGGTACCCGTACCCCCGTGAGAATCAGTGTGTGTGGTACCCGTACCCCAGTGAGAGTCAGTGTATGTGAGACCCGTACCCCAGTGAGAGTCAGTGTGTGTGGGACCCGTACCCCATGAGAGTCAGTGTGTGTAGGACCCATGCCCCTATGTGGTTCGGTGTGTGTGGGACCGGTACCGCATTGAGAATCAGTGTGTTAGGGACACATAGACCAGTGAGAATCAGTTTGTGTGGGACCCTTACCCCAGTGAGAGTCAGTGTGTGTGTGACCCGTACCCCAGTGAGAGTCAGTGTGTGTGGGACCCATACTCCAGTGAGAGTCAGTGTGTGTGGGACCCGTACCCCAGTGAGAGTCAGTGTGTTTGAGACCCGTACCCCAGTGAGAGTCAGTGTGTGTGGGACCCGTACCCCAGTGAGAGTCAGTGTGTGTGGGACCCGTACCCCAGAGAGAGTCAGTGTGTGTGGGACCCGTACCCCAGTGAGAGTCAGTGTGTGTGGGATCTTTACCTCAGTGAGAGTCAGTTTGTGTGGGACCCGTATCCCAGAGAGAGTCAGTGTTTGTGGGACCCATACTCCAGTGAGAGTCAGTGTGTGTGGGACCCGTACCCCAGTGAGAGTCAGTGTGTGTGGGACACGTACCCCAGTGAGTGTCAGTGTGTGTGAGACCCGTACCCCAGTGAGAGTCTGTGTGTGTGGGACCCGTACCCCATTGGAGTCAGTGTGTTTGGGACCCATACCCCAGTGAGTGTCAGTGTGTGTGAGACCCTTTCCCCAGTGAGAGTCAGTTTGTGTGGGATCCGTACCCCAATGAGAGTCAGTGAGTGTGGGACCCTTACCCCAGTGAGATTCAGTGTGTGTCGGACCCGTACCCCAGTGAGAGTCAGTGTGTATGAAACCCGTACCACTTTGAGTGTCAGAGTGTTTGAGACTCGTACCACAGTGAGAGTCAGTGTGTGTGGGACCCATACCCCAGTGAGAGTCAGTTTGTCTGGATCCCGTACCCCAGTGAGAGTCAGTGTGCGTGGGAGGCGTACTCCAGTGAGAGTCAGTGTGTGTGGGACCCATATCCCCGTGAGAGTCAGTATGTGTGTGAGACCTTACCCCAGTGAGAGTCAGTGTGTGTGAGACCCGTACTCCAGTGAGAGTCTGTGTATGTGAGACCCGTACCCCAGTGAGAGTCATTGTGTGCGGGCCCCGTACCCCAGTGAGAGTCAGTGTCTGTTGGACCCGTACCCCAGTGAGAGTCAGTGTGTGTGGGACCCGTACCCCAGTGAGAGTCAGTGTGTGTGGGACCCGTACCCCAGTGAGAGTCAGTGTGTGTGGGACCCATACACCAGTGAGAATCAGTGTGTGTTTGACCCTTACCCCAGTGAGAGTCAGTTAGTCTGGGACCCATACCCCAGTGAGAGTCAGTGTGTTTGGGACCCGTACTCCAGTGAGAGTCACTGTGTTTGGGACCCGTACTCCAGTGAGAGTCAGTGTGACCAGTACCCAGTGAGAGTCAGTGTGTGTGGGATCTTTACCTCAGTGAGAGTCAGTTTGTGTGGGACCCGTACCCCAGTGAGTGTCAGTGTGTGTGTGAGACCTGTACCCCATTGACAGTCAGTGTGTTTGGGACCCATACCCCAGTGAGAGTCAGTGTGTGTGGGACCCGTACCCCAGTGAGAGTCAGTGTGTGTGGGACCCGTACCCCAGTGAGAGTCAGTGTGTGTGGGACCCATACACCAGTGAGAGTCAGTGTGTGTGGGACCCGTATTCCAGTGAGAGTCAGTGTGTGTGGGACCCGTACCCCAGTGAGAGTCAGTGTGTGTGGGATCCATACACCAGTGAGAGTCAGTGTGTGTGGGACCCGTACCCCAGTGAGAGTCAGTGTGTGTGGGACCCTTACACTAGTGAGAGTCAGTGAGTGTGGGACCCATACACCAGTGAGAGTCAGTGTGTGTGGGACCCATACACCAGTGAGAGGCTGTGTGTGTGGGACCCGTACCCCTGTTAGAGTCAGTGTGTGTGGGACCGTACCCCAGGTAGATTCTGTGTGTTTGGGACACATACACCAGTTCGAATCAGTTTGTGTGGGACCCTTAACCCAGTGAGAGTCAGTGTGTGTGGGACCTTACCCGAGTGAGAGTCAGTGTGTGTTTCTGAGACCTGTACCCCTGAGAAAGTCCGTGTGTGTGGGACCTGTTCTCCATTGAGAGTCAGTGTGTTTGAGACACGTACCCCAGTGAGATTCAGTGTGTGTGGGACCCGTACCCCAGTGAGAGTCAGTGTGTGTGGGACCCTTACCCCAGTGAGATTCAGTGTGTGTGGGACCCCTACCCGAGTGAGAGTCAGTGTGTGTGGGACCCCTACCCCAGTGAGAGTCAGTGTGTGTGGGACCCGTACTCCAGTGAGAGTCAGTGTGTGTGTGAGTCCTTACCCCAGTGAGAGTCATTGTGTGTGGGACCCATACTCCAGTGAGAGTCAGTGTATTTGAGACCCGTACCCCCAGTGAGGAGTCATTGTGAGTTGGACCCGTACCCCAGTGAGAGTCAGTGTGTGTGGGACACGTACCCCAGTGAGAGTCAGTTTGTGTGGGACACGTACCTCAGTGAGAGTCAGTTTGTGTGGGACCCGTACCCAAGTGAGAGTCAGTGTGTGTGGGACCCGTAACACAGTGAGAGTCAATGTGTGTGGGACCGTACCCCAGTGAGAGTCAGTGTGTGTGGAACCGTTACCCCAGTGAGAATCAGTGTGTGTCGGACCCGTACCCCAGTGAGAATCAGTGTGTTTGGAAACATACCCCGGTGAGAGTCAGTTTGTGTGGGATCCGTACCCCAATGAGAGTCAGTGAGTGTGGGACCCGTACCCAAGTGAGAGTCAGTTTTTGTGGAACCGTTACCCCAGTGAGAATCAGTGTGTGTGGGACCCGTACCCCATTGAGTGACAGTGTTTGTGAGACACGTAACACAGTGAGAGTCAGTGTGTGTGGGACCCGTACCCCAGTGAGAATCAGTGTGTGTGGGACCCATATCCCCGTGAGAGTCAGTGTGCGTGTGAGACATTACCCCAGTGAGATTCAGTGTGTGTGGGACCCGTACACCAGTGAGAGTCAGTGTGTGTGAGACCTGTACCCCCAGTGAGAGTCAGTGTGTGTGGGACCCGTACCCCAGTGAGAGTCAGTGTTTGTGGGACCCATACCACAGTGAGAGTCAGTGTGTTTGAGACCCATACCCCAGTGAGAGTCCAGTGTTTGTGGGACCCATACCACAGTGAGAGTCAGTGTGTTTGAGACCCATAGCCCAGTGAGAGTCAGTGTTTGTGGGACCCATACCACAGTGAGAGTCAGTGTGTTTGAGACCCATACCCCAGTGAGAGTCAGTGTTTGTGGGACCCATACCCCAGTGAGAGTCAGTATGTGTGGGACCCGTACCCCAGTGAGAGTCAGTGTGTGTTGGACCCTTACCCCATTGAGAGTCAGTGTGTTTGTGACCCGTACCCCAGTGAGAGTCAGTGTGTGTGGGATCTTTACCCCAGTGAGAGTCAGTGTGTTTGTGACCCGTACCCCAGTGAGAGTCAGTGTGTGTGGGATCTTTACCCCATGAGAGTCAGTGTGTGTGGGACTCGTACCCCAGTGAGAGTCAGTGTGAGTAGGACCCGTACCCCAGTAAGAGTCAGTGTTTGTGGGACCCAGACCCCAATGAGAGTCAATGTGTGTGGGACCCTTACCCCAGTGAGAGTCAGTGTGTGTGGGACCCGTACCCGAGTGAGAGTCAGTGCGTGCGTGAGACCTGTACCCCAGTGAGAGTCAGTGTGTGTGGGACCCGTACACCAGTGAGAGTCAGTGTGTGTGGAACCGTACCCCAGTGAGAATCTGTGTGTTTGGGACACATACACCAGTGCGAATTAGTTTGTGTGGGACCCTTAACCCAGTGAGAGTCAGTGTGTGCGGGACCGTTCCTGAGTGAGAGTCAGTGTGTGTTTCTGAGACCTGTTCCCCTGTGAAAGTCCGTGTGTGTGGGACCTGTACTCCATTGAGAGTTAGTGTGTTTGAGACACGTACCCCAGTGAGAGTCAATGCGTGTGGGACCTGTACCCGAGTGAGAGTCAGTGTGTGTGCGACCCCAATCCCAGTGAGAGTCAATGTGTGTGGAACCGGTACCCCAGTGTGAGTCAGTGTGTGTGGAACCGGTACCCCAGTGAGAGTCAGTGTGTGTGGGACCCGTACCCCAGTGAGAGTCAGTGTGTGTGGGACACGTACCCCATTGAGAGTCAGTGTGTGTGGGACACTTACCCCAGTGAGAGTCAGTGTGTTTGGGACCCGTACCCCAGTGAGAGTCAGTGTGCGTGGGACCCATAACCCAGTGAGAGTCAGTGTGTTGAGGACCCGTACCCCAGTGAGATTCAGTGTGTGTGGGAGCCGTACCACAATGTGAGGTCAGTGTGTGTGGGACCCTTACCCTGTGAGAGTCAGTGTGTGTGAGACCCGTACACCAGTGAGAGTCAGTGTGTGTGGGACCCGTACCCATGTAGAGTCAGTGTGTGTGAGACCCGTACCCCAGTGAGAGTCAGTGTGTGTGGGACCCGTACCCCAGTGAGAGTCTGAGAGTGTGGGACCCGTACCCAGTGAGAGTCAGTGTGTGTGGGAACCGTACCCAGTGAGAGTCAGTGTGTGTGCGACCGTACCCCAGTGAGAGTCATGTGTGTGGAGAGCCATTCCCCAGTGAGAGTCAGTTTTGTGGGACCCGTACCCCAGTGAGAGTCAGTGTGTGTGGGACCCGTAACCAGTGAGAGTCAGTGTGTGTGGGACCCGTACCCCAGTGAGAGTCAGTGTGTGTGGGAACCCGTACCCCCAGTGAGAGTCAGTGTGTGTGGGACCCGTACCCAGTGAGAGTCAGTGTGTGTGAGACCCGTACCCCAGTGAGAGTCAGTGTGTGTGGGACCCGTACCCCAGTGAGAGTCAGTGTGTGGTAGGGACCCGATGCCCCTATGTGGTTCGGTGTGTGTGGGACCGGTACCGCAGTGAGAATCAGTGTGTTAGGGACACATAGACCAGTGAGAATCAGTTTGTGTGGGACCCTTACCCAGTGAGAGTCAGTGTGTGTGTGACCCGTACCCCAGTGAGAGTCAGTGTGTGTGGGACCCGTACCCCAGTGAGAGTCAGTGTGTGTGGACCCGTACCCCAGTGAGAGTCAGTGTGTTGAGACCCGTACCCCAGTGAGAGTCAGTGTGTGTGGGACTCGTACCCCATTGAGAGTCAGTGTGTGTGGGACCCGTACCCAAGAGAGAGTCAGTGTGTGTGGGACTCGTACCCCAGAGAGAGTCAGCGTGGGTGGGATCCTTTACCTCAGTGAGAGTCAGTTTGTGTGGGACCCGTATCCCAGAGAGAGTCAGTGTTTGTGGGACCCTACTCCAGTGAGAGTCAGTGTGTGTGGGACCCGTACCCCAGTGAGAGTCAGTGTGTGTGGGACACGTACCCCAGTGAGTGTCAGTGTGTGTGAGACCCGTACCCCAGTGAGAGTCTGTGTGTGTGGGACCCGTACCCCATTGGAGTCAGTGTGTTTGGGACCCATACCCCAGTGAGTGTCAGTGTGTGTGAGACCTTTCCCCAGTGAGAGTCAGTTTGTGTGGGATCCGTACCCCAATGAGAGTCAGTGAGTGTGGGACCCTTACCCCAGTGAGATTCAGTGTGTGTCGGACCCGTACCCCAGTGAGAGTCAGTGTGTATGAAACCCGTACCACTTTGAGTGTCAGAGTGTTTGAGACTCGTACCACAGTGAGAGTCAGTGTGTGTGGGACCCATACCCCAGTGAGAGTCAGTTTGTCTGGATCCCGTACCCCAGTGAGAGTCAGTGTGCGTGGGAGGCGTACTCCAGTGAGAGTCAGTGTGTGTGGGACCCATATCCCCGTGAGAGTCAGTATGTGTGTGAGACCTTACCCCAGTGAGAGTCAGTGTGTGTGAGACCCGTACTCCCAGTGAGAGGTCTGTGTTGTGAGACCCGTACCCCAGTGAGAGTCATTGTGTGCGGGCCCCGTACCCCAGTGAGAGTCTGTGTTTGGACCCGATACCCAGTGAGAGTCAGTGTGTGTGGGACCCTTACCCCAGTGAGAGTCAGTGTGTCGTGGGACCCCGTACCCCAGTGAGAGTCAGTGTGTGTGGGACCAGTACACCAGTGAGAGTCAGTGTGTGTTTGACCCGTACCCCAGTGAGAGTCAGTTAGTCTGGGACCCATACCCAGTGAGAGTCAGTGTGTGTGGGACCCGTACCCCAGTGAGAGTCACTGTGTTTGGGACCCGTACTCCAGTGAGAGTCAGTGTGTGTGGGACCAGTACCCAGTGAGAGTCAGTGTGTGTGGGATCTTACCTCAGTGAGAGTCAGTTTGTGTGGGACCAGTACCCCAGTGAGTGTCAGTGTGTGTGTGAGACCTGTACCCCATTGACAGTCAGTGTGTTTGGGACCCATACCCCAGTGAGAGTCAGTGTGTGTGGGACCCGTACCCCAGTGAGAGTCAGTGTGTGTGGGACCCGTACCCCAGTGAGAGTCAGTGTGTGTGGGACCCATACACCAGTGAGAGTCAGTGTGTGTGGGACCCCGTATTCCAGTGAGAGTCAGTGTGTGTGGGACCCGTACCCCAGTGAGAGTCAGTGTGTGTGGGATCCATACACCAGTGAGAGTCAGTGTGTGTGGGACCCGTACCCCAGTGAGAGTCAGTGTGTGTGGGACCCTTACACTAGTGAGAGTCAGTGAGTGTGGGACCCATACACCAGTGAGAGTCAGTGTGTGTGGGACCCATACACCAGTGAGAGGCTGTGTGTGTGGGACCCGTACCCCTGTTAGAGTCAGTGTGTGTGGGACCGTACCCCAGGTAGATTCTGTGTGTTTGGGACACATACACCAGTTCGAATCAGTTTGTGTGGGACCCTTAACCCAGTGAGAGTCAGTGTGTGTGGGACCTTACCCGAGTGAGAGTCAGTGTGTGTTTCTGAGACCTGTAGCCCCTGAGAAAGTCCGTGTGTGTGGGACCTGTTCTCCATTGAGAGTCAGTGTGTTTGAGACACGTACCCCAGTGAG
Organism: Carcharodon carcharias; assembly: GCF_017639515.1. Lineage (NCBI taxonomy): Eukaryota > Metazoa > Chordata > Chondrichthyes > Lamniformes > Lamnidae > Carcharodon > Carcharodon carcharias. The sequence goes on along the minus strand of NC_054483.1, from coordinate 16,884 downwards.
ATTCAGTGTGTGTGGGACCCGTACCCCAGTGAGAGTCAGTGTGTGTGGGACCCTTACCCCAGTGAGATTCAGTGTGTGTGGGACCCCTACCCGAGTGAGAGTCAGTGTGTGTGGGACCCCTACCCCAGTGAGAGTCAGTGTGTGTGGGACCCGTACTCCAGTGAGAGTCAGTGTGTGTGTGAGTCCTTACCCCAGTGAGAGTCATTGTGTGTGGGACCCATACTCCAGTGAGAGTCAGTGTATTTGAGACCCGTACCCCAGTGAGAGTCATTGTGAGTTGGACCCGTACCCCAGTGAGAGTCAGTGTGTGTGGGACACGTACCCCAGTGAGAGTCAGTTTGTGTGGGACACGTACCTCAGTGAGAGTCAGTTTGTGTGGACCCTACCCAAGTGAGAAGTCAGTGTGTGTGGACCCGTAACACAGTGAGAGTCAATGTGTGTGGGACCCGTACCCCAGTGAGAGTCAGTGTGTGTGGAACCGTTACGCCCAGTGAGAATCAGTGTGTGTCGGACCCGTACCCCAGTGAGAATCAGTGTGTTTGGAAAACATAACCCCCGTGAGAGTCAGTTTGTGTGGGATCCGTACCCCACATGAGAGTCAGTGAGTGTGGGACCCGTACCCCAGTGAGAGTCAATGTGTGTGGAACCCGTACCCAAGTGAGAGTCAGTTTGGTGGAACCGTTACCCCAGTGAGAATCATGTGTGTGGGACCCGTACCCCATTGAGTGACAGTGTTTGTGAGACACTTAACCCAGTGAGAGTCAGTGTGTGTGGGACCCGTACCCCAGTGAGAATCAGTGTGTGTGGGACCCATATCCCCGTGAGAGTCAGTGTGCGTGTGAGACATTACCCCAGTGAGATTCAGTGTGTGTGGGACCCGTACACCAGTGAGAGTCAGTGTGTGTGAGACCTGTACCCCAGTGAGAGTCAGTGTGTGTGGACCCGTACCCCAGTGAGAGTCAGTGTTTGTGGGACCCATACCACAGTGAGAGTCAGTGTGTTTGAGACCCATTACCCAGTGAGAGTCAGTGTTTGTGGGACCCATACCACAGTGAGAGTCAGTGTGTTTGAGACCCATAGCCCAGTGAGAGTCAGTGTTTGTGGGACCCATACCACAGTGAGAGTCAGTGTGTTTGGGACCCATACCCCAGTGAGTGTCAGTGTGTGTGAGACCTTTCCCCAGTGAGAGTCAGTTTGTGTGGGATCCGTACCCCAATGAGAGTCAGTGAGTTGTGGACCCTTACCCCAGTGAGATTCAGTGTGTGTCGGACCCGTACCCCAGTGAGAGTCAGTGTGTATGAAACCCGTACCACTTTGAGTGTCAGAGTGTTTGAGACTCGTACCACAGTGAGAGTCAGTGTGTGTGGGACCCATACCCCAGTGAGAGTCAGTTTGTCTGGATCCCGTACCCCAGTGAGAGTCAGTGTGCGTGGGAGGCGTACTCCAGTGGAGTCAGTGTGGTGTGGGACCCATATCCCCGTGAGAGTCAGTATGTGTGTGAGGACCCTTACCCCAGTGAGAGTCAGTGTGTGTGAGACCCGTACTCCAGTGAGAGTCTGTGTATGTTGAGACCCGTTACCCCAGTGAGAGTCATTGTGTGCGGGCCCCGTACCCCAGTGAGAGTCAGTGTCTGTTGGACCCGTACCCCCAGTGAGAGTCAGTGTGTGTGGGACCCGTACCCCAGTGAGAGTCAGTGTGTGTGGGACCCGTACCCCAGTGAGAGTCAGTGTGTGTGGGGACCCAAACACCAGTGAGAATCAGTGTGTGTTGACCCTTACCCCAGTGAGAGTCAGTTAGTCTGGGACCCATACCCCAGTGAGAGTCAGTGTGTTTGGGACCCGTACTCCAGTGAGAGTCACTGTGTTTGGGACCCGTACTCCAGTGAGAGTCCAGTGTGTGGTGGGACCAGTACCCAGTGAGAGGTCAGTGTGTGTGGGGATCTTTACCTCAGTGAGAGTCAGTTTGTGTGGGACCCCGTACCCCAGTGAGGTCAGTGTGGTGTACACCTGTACCCCATTGACAGTCAGTGTGTTTGGGACCCATAACCCCAGTGAGAGTCAGTGTGTGTGGGACCCCGTACCCCAGTGAGAGTCAGTGTGTGTGGACCCGTACCCCAGTGAGAGTCAGTGTGTGTGGGACCCATACACAGTGACAGTCAGTGTGTGTGGACCCGTATTCCAGTGAGAGTCAGTGTGTGGTGGGGACCCGTACCCCAGTGAGAGTCAGTGTGTGTGGGACCCGTACCCAGAGAGAGTCAGGTGTGTGGGACCCGTACCCCAGTGAGAGTCAGTGTGTGGTGGGATCTTTACCTCAGTGAGAGTCATTTGTGTGGGACCCGTATCCCAGAGAGAGTCAGTGTTTGTGGACCCATACTCCAGTGGAGAGTCAGTGTGTGTGGGACCCGGTACCCCAGTGAGAGTCAGTGTGTGTGGGACACGTACCCCAGTGAGTGTCAGTGGTGTGTGAGACCCGTACCCCAGTGAGAGTCTGTGTGTTGGGACCCGTACCCCATTGGAGTCAGTGTGTTTGGGACCCATACCCCAGTGAGTGTCAGTGTGTGTGAGACCTTTCCCCAGTGAGAGTCAGTTTGTGATGGGATCCGTACCCCAATGAGAGTCAGTGAGTGTGGGACCCTTACCCCCAGTGGAGATTCAGTGTGTGTCGGACCCGTACCCCAGTGAGAGTCAGTGGGTATGAAACCCTACCACTGTTGAGTGTCAGAGTGTTTGAGACTCGTACCACAGTGAGAGTCAGTGTGGTGTGGGACCCATACCCCAGTGAGAGTCAGTTTGTCTGGATCCCGTACCCCAGTGAGAGTCAGTGTGCGTGGAGGCGGTACTCCAGTGAGAGTCAGTGTGTGTGGGACCCATATCCCCGTGAGAGTCAGTATGTGTGTGAGACCTTACCCCAGTGAGAGTCAGTGTGTGTGAGACCCGTACTCCAGTGAGAGTCTGTGTATGTGAGACCCGTACCCCAGTGAGAGTCATTGTGTGCGGGCCCCCGTACCCCAGTGAGAGTCAGTGTCTGTTGGACCCGTACCCCAGTGAGAGTCAGTGTGTGTGGGACCCGTAACCCCAGTGAGAGGTCAGTGTGTGTGGGACCCCGTACCCCAGTGAGAGTCAGTGTGTGTGGGACCCATACACCAGTGAGAATCAGTGTGTGTTTGACCCCTTACACCCAGTGAGAGTCAGTTAGTCTGGGGACCCATACACCCAGTGAGAGTCAGTGTGTTTGGGACCCGTACTCCAGTGAGAGTCACTGTGTTTGGGACCCGTACTCCAGTGAGAGTCAGTGTGTGTGGGACCAGTACCCAGTGAGAGTCAGTGTGTGTGGGATCTTTACCTCAGTGAGAGTCAGTTTGTGTGGGACCCGTACCCCAGTGAGTGTCAGTGTGTGTGTGAGACCTGTACCCCATTGAGAGTCAGTGTGTTTGGACCCATACCCAGTGAGAGTCAGTGTGTGTGGGACCGTACCCCAGTGAGAGTCAGTGTGTGTGGGACCCGTACCCCAGTGAGAGTCAGTGTGTGTGGGACCCATACCAGTGAGAGTCAGTGTGTGTGGGACCCGTATTCCAGTGAGAGTCAGTGTGTGTGGGACCCGTACCCCAGTGAGAGTCAGTGTGTGTGGGATCCATACACCAGTGAGAGTCAGTGTGTGTGGGACCCGTACCCCAGTGAGAGTCAGTGTGTGTGGGACCCTTACACTAGTGAGAGTCAGTGAGTGTGGGACCCATACCCAGTGAGAGTCAGTGTGTGTGGGACCCATACACCAGTGAGAGTCACTGTGTGTGTGGGACCCGTACCCCTGTTAGAGTCAGTGTGTGTGGGACCGTACCCCAGGTAGATTCTGTGTGTTTGGGACCCATACACCAGTTCGAATCAGTTTGTGTGGGACCTTACCCAGTGAGATCAGTGTGTGGGGGACCTTACCCGAGTGAGAGTCAGTGTGTGTTTCTGAGACCTGTACCCCTGAGAAAGTCCGTGTGTGTGGGACCTGTTTCCAGTGAGAGTCAGTGTGTTGAGACACGTACCCAGTGAGATTCAGTGTGTGTGGGACCCGTACCCCAGTGAGAGTCAGTGTGTGTGGGACCCTTACCCCAGTGAGATTCAGTGTGTGTGGGACCCCTACCGAGTGAGAGTCAGTGTGTGTGGGACCCTACCCCAGTGAGAGTCAGTGTGTGTGGGACCCGTACCCAGTGAGAGTCAGTGTGTGTGTGAGTCCTTACCCCAGTGAGAGTCATTGTGTGTGGGACCATACTCCAGTGAGAGTCAGTGTATTTGAGACCCGTACCCCAGTGAGAGTCATTGTGAGTTGGACCCGTCACCCCAGTGGGAGAAAGTGTGTGTGGGACACGTACCCCAGTGAGAGTCAGTTGTGTGGGGACACGTACCTCAGTGAGAGTCAGTTTGTGTGGGACCCGTACCCAAGTGAGAGTCAGTGTGTGTGGGACCCGTAAACCAGTGAGAGTCAATGTGTGTGGGACCCGTACCCCAGTGAGAGTCAGTGTGTGTGGAACCGTTACCCCAGTGAGATCAGTGTGTGTGGACCCGTACCCCAGTGAGAGTCAATGTGTGTGGTACCCATACCCCAGTGAGAGACATTGCGTGTGGGACCTGTATCCCAGTGAGAGTCAGTGTGTGTAACCCGTACCCCAGTGAGACTCAGTATGTGTGTGACCAGTACTCAAGTGAGAGTCAGTTTTTGTGGAACCCGTACCCCAGTGAGAGACAGTGTGTGTGGGACACGTACCCCATTGAGTGACAGGTTTGTGTGAGACACGTAACCCAGTGAGAGTCAGTGTGTGTGGGACCGTACCCCAGTGAGATCAGTGTGTGTGGGACCCATATCCCCGTGAGAGTCAGTGTGCGTGTGAGACATTACCCAGTGAGATTCAGTGTGTGTGGGACCCGTACACCAGTGAGAGTCAGTGTGTGTGGGACCTGTACCCCAGTGAGTCAGTCTGTGTGTGGGACCCGTAACCCAGTGAGAGTCAGTGTTTGTGGGACCCATACCCAGTGAGAGTCAGTGTGTTTGAGACCATACCCAGTGAGAGTCAGTGTTTGTGGGACCATACACAGTGAGAGTCAGTGTGTTTAGACCCATAGCCCAGTGAGAGTCAGTGTTTGTGGGACCCATACACAGTGAGAGTCAGTGTGTTTGGGACCCATACCCCAGTGAGTGTCAGTGTGTGTGGGACCTTTCCCCAGTGAGAGTCAGTTTGTGTGGGACCGTACCCCAATGAGAGTCAGTGAGTGTGGGACCCTTACCCCAGTGAGATTCAGTGTGTGTCGGACCCGTACCCCAGTGAGAGTCAGTGTGTATGAAACCCGTACCACTTTGAGTGTCAGAGTGTTTGGGACTCGTACCACAGTGAGAGTCAGTGTGTGTGGGACCCATACCCCAGTGAGAGTCAGTTTGTCTGGATCCCGTACCCCAGTGAGAGTCAGTGTGCGTGGGAGGCGTACTCCAGTGAGAGTCAGTGTGTGTGGGACCCATACCCCGTGTGAGTCAGTCAGTATGTGTGTGAGACCTTACCCCAGTGAGAGTCAGTGTGTGTGAGGGACCCGTACCCCAGTGAGAGTCTGTGTATGTGAGACCCGTACCCAGTGAGAGTCAGTGTGTGTGGGCCCGTACCCCAGTGAGAGTCAGTGTGGTTGGGACCCGTACCCCAGTGAGAGTCAGTGTGTGTGGGACCCGTACCCAGTGAGAGTCAGTGTGTGTGGGACCGTACCCCAGTGAGAAGTCAGTGTGTGTGGGACCCATACACCAGTGAGAATCAGTGTGTGTTTTGACCCTTACCCCAGTGAGAGTCAGTTAGTCTGGGACCATACCCAGTGAGAGTCAGTGTGTTTGGGACCGTACTCCAGTGAGAGTCACTGTGTTTGGGACCCGTACTCCAGTGAGAGTCAGTGTGTGTGGGACCCGTACCCCAGTGAGAGTCATTGTGTGTCGGACCTTTACCCCAGTGAGAGTCAGTGTGTTTGGGACCCGTACCCCAGTCAGAGTCAGTGTGTGTGGTACATGTACCCCATTGAGAGTCAGTGTGTTTGGGACCCGTACCCCAGTGAGAGTCAGTGTGTGCAGGACCCGTACCCAAGTGAGAGTCAGTGTGTGTGGGACACGTAAGCCAGTGAGTGTCAGAGTGTTTGGGACCAGTACCCCAGTGAGAGTGACTGTGTGTGGGACCCGTAGCCCAGTGAGAGTCAGTGTGTGTGGGACCCGTACCCAGTGAGAGTCAGTGTGTGTGGGACCAATACACCAGTGAGAGTCAGTGTGTGTGGGACCCTTACCCCAGTGAGAGTCAGTGTGTGTGGGACCCATACTACAGTGGGAGTCCGTCTGCGTGAGGAACCCATACCCCAGTGAGTGTCAGTGTGTGTGTGGGACCAGTACCCCAGCGAGAGTCAGCGTGTGAGGAATCCGTACCCCAGTGAGAGTCAGTGTGTCTGGGACCCGTACCCCAGGAGATTCTGTGTGTTTGGGACACATACACCAGTGCGAATCAGTTTGTGTGGGACCCTTAACCAGTGAGAGTCAGTGTGTGTGGGACCTTACCCGAGTGAGAGTCAGTGTGTGTTTCTGAGACCTGTACCCCTGAGAAAGTCCGTGTGTGTGGGACCCGTACTCCATTGAGAGTCAGTGTGTTTGAGACACGTACCCCAGTGAGATTCAGTGTGTGTGGACCGTACCCCAGTGAGAGTCAGTGTGTGTGGGACCCTTACCCCGTGAGAGTCAGTGTGTGTGGACCCCTACCCCAGTGAGAGTCAGTGTGTGTGGGACCCCTACCCCAGTGAGAGTCAGTGTGTGTGGGACCCGTACTCCAGTGAGAGTCAGTGTGTGTGTGAGTCCTTACCCCAGTGAGAGTCATTGTGTGTGGGACCCGTACCCCAGTGAGAGTCAGTGTTTTTGGGACCCGTACCCCAGTGAGAGTCATTGTGTGTTGGGACCGTACCCCAGTGAGAGTCAGTGTGTGTGGGACACCTACCCCAGTGAGAGTCAGTTTGTGTGGGACCCGTACCTCAGTGAGAGTCAGTTTGTGTGGGACCCGTACCCAAGTGAGAGTCAGTGTGTGTGGGACCCGTAACACAGTGAGAGTCAGTGTGTGTGGGACCCGTACCCCAGTGAGAGTCAGTGTGTGTGGAACCGTTACCCCAGTGAGAGTCAGTGTGTGTGGACCCGTACCCCAGTGAGAATCAGTGTGTTTGGAAACATACCGGTGAGAGTCAGTTTGTGTGGGATCCGTACCCCAGTGAGAGTCAGTGAGTGTGGGACTCGTACCCCAGTGAGAGTCAATGTGTGTGGAACCCATACCAAGTGAGAGTCATTTTTTGTGGACCGTTACCCCAGTGAGAGTCAGTGTGTGTGGGACCCGTACCCCATTGAGAGACAGTGTTTGTGAGACCGTAACCAGTGAGAGTCAGTGTGTGTGGGACCCGTACCCCAGTGAGAATCAGTGTGTGTGGGACCCATATCCCGTGAGAGTCAGTGTGCGTGTGAGACATTACCCCAGTGAGATTCAGTGTGTGTGGGACCCGTACACCAGTGAGAGTCAGTGTGTGTGAGACCTGTACCCCAGTGAGAGTCAGTGTGTGTGGGACCCGTACCCCAGTGAGAGTCAGTGTTTGTGGGACCATACCACAGTGAGAGTCAGTGTGTTTGAGACCCATACCCCAGTGAGAGTCAGTGTTTGTGGGACCCATACCCCAGTGAGAGTCAGTGTGTTTGAGACCCATAGCCCAGTGAGAGTCAGTGTTTGTGGGACCCATACCACAGTGAGAGTCAGTGTGTTTGAGACCCATACCCCAGTGAGAGTCAGTGTTTGTGGGACCCATACCCAGTGAGAGTCAGTATGTGTGGGACCCGTACCCCAGTGAGAGTCAGTGTGTGTTGGACCCTTACCCCAGTGAGAGTCAGTGTGTTTGTGGACCCGTACCCCAGTGAGAGTCAGTGTGTGTGGGATCTTTACCCAGTGAGAGTCAGTGTGTTGTGTGACCCCATACCCCAGTGAGAGTCAGTGTGTGTGGGATCTTTACCCCATGAGAGTCAGTGTGTGTGGGACTCGTACCCCAGTGAGAGTCAGTGTGAGTAGGACCTGTACCCAGTGAGAGTCAGTGTTTGTGGGACCCAGACCCAATGAGAGTCAATGTGTGTGGGACCCTTACCCCAGTGAGAGTCAGTGTGTGTGGGACCCGTACCCGAGTGAGAGTCAGTGCGTGCGTGAGAACCGTACCCAGTGAGACTCTGTGTGTGTGGGACCCGTACACCAGTGAGAGTCAGTGTGTGTGGAACCGTACCCCAGTGAGAATCTGTGTGTTTGGGACACATACACCAGTGCGAATTCAGTTTGTGTGGGACCCTTAACCCAGTGAGAGTCAGTGTGTGCGGGACCGTTCCTGAGTGAGAGTCAGTGTGTGTTTCTGAGACCTGTTCCCCTGTGAAAGTCGTGTGTGTGTGGACCTGTACTCCATTGAGAGTCAGTGTGTTGAGACACGTACCCCAGTGAGAGTCAATGTGTGTGGGACCTGTACCCGAGTGAGAGTCAGTGTGTGTGCGACCCCAATCCCAGTGAGAGTCAATGTGTGTGGGAGCCGTACCCCAGTGTGAGTCAGTGTGTGTGGAACCTAGTCCCAGTGAGACTCAGTGTGTGTGGGACCCGTACCCCAGTGAGAGTCAGTGTGTGTGGGACACGTACCCAAGTGAGAGTCAGTGTGTGTGGGACACTTACCCCAGTGAGAGTCAGTGTGTTTGGGACCCGTACCCCAGTGAGAGTCAGTGTGTGAGAGACCCTAACCAGTGAGAGTCAGTTTGTGTGGGACCCGTACTCCAGTGAGAGTCAGTGTGTGTGGACCATACCACAATGTGGGTCAGTGTGTGTGGGACTGTACCCTGTGAGATCATTGTTTTTGGGACACATACACCAGTGAGAGTCAGTGTGTGTGGGACCCTTACCTGAGTGAGAGTCAGTGTGTGTTTCTGAGACCCTGTACCCCTGTGAAAGTCGTGTGTGTGGGACCTGTACCCCATTGAGAGTCAGTGTGTTTGAGAAACGTACCCCAGTGAGAGTCAATGCGTGTGGGACTCGTACCCGAGTGAGAGTCAGTGTGTGTGGGACCCCAACCCAGTGAGAGTCAGTGTGTGGGGAACCGTACCCCAGTGAGAGTCAGTGTGTGTGGGATCTGTACCCCAGTGAGAGTCAGTTTGTGTGGACCCGTAAACACTGAGAGTCAGTGTGTTTGGGACCCGTACCCAGTGAGAGTCAGTGTGTGTGGGACCCATAACCAGAGAGAGTCAGTGTGTGGGGACCGTAACCCAGTGAGAGTCAGTGTGTGTGAGACCTTACCCCAGTGAGAGTCAGTGTGTGAGGGACCGTACCCAAGCCAGAGTCACGTGTGTGGGACCCATACATAATGAGAGTCAGTGTGTGTGGGTCCTGTACCCAGTGAGAATCAGTGTGTTTGGAAAATACCCAGTGAGAGTCAGTTTGTCTGGGACCCGTACCCCAATGAGAGTCAGTGTGTGTGGGACCCGTACCCAGTGAGAGTCAATGTGTGTGGAACCGGTACCCCAGTGAGAGTCAGTTGTTTGGAACCGGTACCCCAGTGAGAGTCAGTGTGTGTCGGACCCGTACCCAGTGAGAGTCAGTGTGTGTGGGACCCGTACCCCTTGAGGGTCAGAGTGTGTGAGACTCGTACCCCGGTGAGAGTCAGTGTGTGTGGGACCCTACTCCAGTGAGAATCAGTGTGTGTGGGACCCGTACCCAGTGAGACTCAGTTGTCTGGAACCCGTACCCCAGTGAGAGTCAGTGTGTGTGGGACCCGTACCCCAGTGAGAATCAGTGTGTTTGGGACCCTACACCACTGAGTGTCAGTGTGTGTGGGTCCTGTACCCCAGTGAGTGTCTGTGCGTGTGGAACCCGTACCCCAGTGAGAGTCAGTGTGTGTGGAAACCGTACCTCAGTGAGGGTCAGTGTGTGTGTTTGGGACCCGTATCCCAGTGAGAGTCAGTGTATGTGAGACCCGTACCCCAGTGAGTGTCAGTGTGTTTGGAACCCGTACCCCAGTGAGAGTCAGTGATTTTGGGACCCGTACCCCAGTGAGAGTCAGTGTGTGTGGGTCCCGTACCCCAGTGAGAGTCAGTGTGTGTGGGACCCGTACCCCAGTGAGAGTCAGTGTGTGTGGGACCGTACCCAAGTGAGAGTCAGTGTGTGTGGACCCGTACCAGGTGAGAGTCAGTGTGTGTGTGGGACCCGTACCCCAGTGAGAGCCAGTGTGTGAGAAACGGTAACCCAGTGAGAGTCAGTGTGTGTGGGATCTTTACCCAAGTGAGAGTCAGTGTGTGTGGGACCCGTACCCCAGTGAGAGTCAGTGTGTGTAGGACCCGTACCCCAGTGAGAGTCAGTGTTTGTGGGACCCGTACCCCAGTGAGAGTCAGTGTGTGTGGGACCCGTACCCGAGTGAGAATAAGTGTGTTTGGGGACACATACCCCAGTGCGAATTAGTTTGTGTGGGACCCATAACCAGTGAGAGTCAGTTTGTGTGGGACCCATACCCAGTGAGAGTCAGTGTGTTTGGGACCTGTACTCCAGTGAGAGTCAGTGTGTGTGGGACCCGTACCCCAGTGAGAGTCAGTGTGTGTGGGACCCGTACCCCAGTGAGAGTCAGTGTGTGTGGGACCGTACCCAGTGAGAGTCAGTATGTGTGGGACCCGTACCCCAGTGAGAGTCAGTTTGTTGGGACCCATACCCCAGTGAGAGTCAGTGTGTTTGGGACCCGTACTCCAGTGAGAGTCAGTGTGTTTGGGGACCCGTACTCCAGTGAGAGTCAGTGTGTGGGACCAGTACCCCAGTGAGAGTCAGTGTGTGTTGAGACCTGTACCCATGTGACAGTCTGTGTGTTTGGGACCCGTACCCCAGTGAGAGTCAGTGTGTGTGGGACCCGTACCCCAGTGAGAGTCAGTGTGTGTGGGACCCGTACCCCAGTGAGAGTCAGTGTGTGTGGACCCATACCCCAGTGAGAGTCAGTGTGTGTGGGACCCGTACCCCAGTGAGAGTCAGTGTGTGTGGGACCCGTACCCCAGTGAGAGTCATTTTGTGTGGGATCCATGCACCAGTGAGAGTCAGTGTGTGTGGGACCCGTACCCAGTGATAGTTAGTGTGTGTGGGACCCTTACACAGTGAGAGTCAGTGAATGTGGGACCCATACACCAGTGAGAGTCAGTGTGTGTGGGAACCATTACCAGTGAGAGGCTGTGTGTGTGGGACCCGTACCCAGTGAGAGTCAGTGTATGTGGGACCCGTACTCCATTAGAGTCAGTGTGTGTGGGACCGTACCCAGGTACAATCTGTGTGTTTGGGACACATACACCAGTGAGAATCAGTTTGTGTCTGACCCTTACCCAGTGAGAGTCAGTGTGTGTGGGACCTTACCGAGTGAGTGAGAGTCAGTGTGTGTTTCTGAGACCTGTGCCCTGAGAAAGTCAGTGTGTGTGGGACTGTTCTCCATTGAGAGTCAGTGTGTTTGAGACACGTACCCCAGTGAGATTCAGTGTGTGTGGGACCCGTACCCCAGTGAGAGTCAGTGTGTGTGGGACCCTTACCCCGTGAGATTCAGTGTGTGTGGGACCCCTACCCGAGTGAGAGTCAGTGTGTGTGGGACCCCTACCCAGTGAGAGTCAGTGTGTGTGGGACCCGTATTACTCAGTGAGAGTCAGTGTGTGTGTGAGTCCTTACCCCAGTGAGAGTAATTGTGTGTGGGACCATACTCCAGTGAGAGTCAGTGTATTGAGACCCGTACCCCAGTGAGAGTCATTGTGAGTTGGACCGTACCCCAGTGAGAGTCAGTGTGTGTGGGACACGTACCCAGTGAGAGTCTGTTTGTGTGGGCCACGTACTCAGCGAGAGTCAGTTTGTGTGGGACCATAGCCCAGTGAGAGTCAGTGTTTTGTGGGACCCATACCACAGTGAGAGTCAGTGTGTTTGAGACCCATACCCCAGTGAGAGTCAGTGTTTGTGGGACCCATACCCAGTGAGAGTCAGTGTGTGTGGGACCTTACCCCAGTGAGAGTCAGTGTGTGTGGGACCCGTACCCCATGAGAGTCAGTGTGTTTGGGACCCGTACCCCAGTGAGAGTCAGCGTGTGTGGGACCCGTACCCCATGAGAGTCAGTGTGTGTGGACCCGTACCCCAGGGAGAGTCAGTCTGTGTGCGACCTGTACCCCAGTGAGAGTCAGTGTGTGTGGGATCTTTACCCCAGTGAGAGTCAGTTTGTGTGGGACCCGTAACCCACTGAGAGTCAGTGTGTATGGGACCAGTACCCCAGTGAGCGTCAGTGTTTGTTTGAGACCTGTACCCCATTGAAATGTCAGTGTGTTTTGGACTCGTACTCCAGTGAGACTCAGTGTGTGTGGGACCCGTACCCAGTGAGAGTCAGTGTGTGTGGGACCCATACACCAGTTCGAATCAGTTTGTGTGGGACCCTTAATCCAGTGAGAGTCAGTGTGTGTGGGACCGTACCCGAGTGAGAGTCAGTGTCTGTTTCTGAGACCTGAACACCTGTGAAAGTCCTTGTGTGTGGGACTGTACTCCATTGAGAGTCAGTGTGTTTGAGACAAGTACCCCAGTGAGACTCATTGTGTGTGGGACCCATCCCCGAGTGAGAGTCAGTGTGTGTGGGACCCCTACCCAGTGAGAGTCAGTGTGTGTGGGACCCGTGCCCCAGTGAGAGTCAGTGTGTGTGGGACCCATACACCAGTGAGAATCAGTGTGTGTTGGACCCTTACCCCAGTGAGAGTCAGTGTGTTTGTGACCCGTACCCCAGTGAGAGTCAGTTTGTCTGGGACCCATACCCCAGTGAGAGTCAGTGTGTGTGGGATCTTTACCTCAGTGAGAGTCAGTTTGTGTGGGACCCGTACCCCAGTGAGAGTCAGTGTGTGTGGGACCCGTACCCCAGTGAGTGTCCGTGTGTGTGTGAGACCTGTACCCCATTGACAGTCAGTGTGTTTGGGACCCGTACCCAGTGAAAGTCAGTGTGTGTGGGGCCCATACCCCAGTGAGAGTCAGTGTGTGTGGGACCGTACCCCAGTGAGAGCCAGTGTGTGTGGGACCCATACACCAGTGAGAGTCAGTGTGTGTGTGGGACCCGTACCCCATTAGAGTCAGTGTGTTTGGGACCCATACCCCAATGTGGGTCAGTGTGTGCAGGACCGTACCCCAGTTAGAATCTGTTTGTTTGGGACACATACACTAGTGCGAATCAGTTTGTGTGGGACCTTAACCCAGTGAGAGTCAGTGTGTGTTTCTGAGACCTGTACCCCTGAGAAAGTCGTGTGTGTGGGACCTGTACTCCATTGAGAGTCAGTGTGTTTGAGACACGTACCCCAGTGAGATTCAGTGTGTGTGGGACCCGTACCCGAGTGAGAGTCGAGTCAGTGTGTGTGGGACCACTACCCAGTGAGAGTCAGTGTGTGTGGGACACGTACCCCAGTGAGAGTCAGTTTGTGTGGGACCCGAACCCAAGTGAGAGTCATTGTGTGTGGGACCCGTACCCCAGTGAGAGTCAGTGTGTGTGGGACCCGTACACCAGTGAGAATCAGTGTGTGTTGGACCCGTACCCCAGTGAGAGTCAGTGTGTTTGTGACCCGTACCCCAGTGAGAGTCAGTTTGTCTGGGACCCGTACCCCAGTGAGAGTCAGTATGTGTGGGACCCGTACCCCGTGAGAGTCAGTGTGTGTGGGACCGTACCCCAGTGAGAGTCAGTGTGTGTGGGATCTTTACCTCAGTGAGAGTCAGTTTGTGTGGGACCCGTAACACTGAGAGTCAGTGCGTGTGGACCAGTACCCCAGTGAGTGTCAGTGTGTGTGTGAGACCTGTACCCCATTGACAGTCAGTGTGTTTGGGACCCGTACTCCAGTGAGAGTCAGTGTGTGTGGGACCGTACCCAGTTAGAATCTGTGTGTTTGGGACACATACACCAGTGCGAATCAGTTTGTGAGGGACCCTTAACCCAGTGAGAGTCAGTGTGTGTGGGACCTTACCCGAGTGAGAGTCAGTGTGTGTTTCTGAGACCTGTACCTGTGAAAGTCCGTGTGTGTGGGACCCGTACTCCATTGAGAGTCAGTGTGTTTGAGACACGTCCCCAGTGAGATTCAGTGTGTGTGGGAAACGTACCCGAGTGAGAGTCAGTGAGTGTGGGACCCGTACCCCAGTGAGAGTCAATGTGTGTGGAACCGGTACCCCAGTGTGAGAGTCAGTGTGTGTGGAACCCTTACCCCAGTGAGAGTCAGTGTGTGTGGAACCCTTACCCCAGTGAGAGTCAGTGTGTGACGGACCCGTACCCATTGAGTGACAGTGTGTGTGAGACACGTACCCCAGTGAGAGTCAGTGTGTGTGAAAACCCGTTCCACTTTGAGTGTCAGAGTTTGTGAGACTCGTACAACAGTGAGGTCAGTGTGTGTGGGGGACCCGTACTCCAGTGAGAATCAGTGTGTGTGGTACCCATACCTCAGTGAGAGTCATTGTGTGTGGGACCCATACCTCAGTGAGATGTCATTGTGTGTGGACCCATACCCTACTGAGAGTCAGTGTGTGTGGGACCCTTACACCAGTGAGAGTCAGTGTGTTTGAGACCCGTACCCCAGTGAGAGTCAGTTTGTCTGGATCCCGTACCCCAGTGAGAGTCAGTGTGTGTGGGACCATACCCCGTGAGAGTCAGTGTGTGTGTGAGACCTTACCAGTGAGAGTCAGTGTGTGTGAGACCCGTACTCCAGTGGAGTCTGTGTATGTGAGACCCGTACCCCAGTGAGAGTCATTGTGTGTGGGCCCCGTACCCAGTGAGAGTCAGTGTCTTTTGGACAATACCCAGTGAGAGTCTGTGTGTGTGGGACCGTACACCAATGAGATTCATGCGTTTGAAACCCGTACCCCAGTGAGAGTCAGTGTGTGTGGGACCCATATCCCATGAGTGTCAGTGTGTGTGTGAGACATTACCCCGTGAGATTCAGTGTGTGTGGGACCGTACACCAGTGAGAGTCATTGTCTGTGGGACCCGTTACCCCAGTGAGAGTCTGTGTGTGTGGGACCCGTACACCAGTGAGAGTCTGTGTTTGAGACCATTCCCCAGTGAGAGTCAGTGTGTTTGAGACCCATACCCCAGTGAGAGTCAGTGTTTGTGGGACCCATTCCACAGTGAGAGTCAGTGTGTTTGAGACCCATACCCAGTGAGAGTCAGTGTTTGTGGGACCCATACCCCAGTGAGAGTCAGTGTGTGTGTGTGTGTACCGTACCTCAATGAGAGTCAGTGTGTGTGGTACCAGTAACCATTGAGAGTCAGTTTGTGTGGGACCCGTACCCCCCTTGAGAATCAGTGTGTGTTGGGGACCCTTACCCCAGTGAGAGTCAGTATGTGTGAGACCGTACCCCAGTGAGAGTCAGTGTGTGTGGGACCCGTACCCCAGTGAGAGTCAGTGTGTGTGGGACCCGTACCCCATTAGAGTCAGTGTGTGTGGGCCCGTTACCCCAATGTTGGTCGGTGTGTAGGCCGTTACCCCAGTGAGAATCTGTGTGTTTTGGGACAAATACACCAGTGCGAATCAGTTTGTGTGGGACCCTTAACCCAGTGAGAGTCAGTGTGTGTTTTTCTGAGACGTGTACCCTTGTGAAAGTCCGTGTGTGTGGGAATTTTACCCAGTGAGAGTCAGTGTGTGTGTAAAACCTGCACCACTTTCAGTGTCAGAGTGTGTGAAACTCGTACCCCAGTGAGAGTCAGTGTGTTGTGAAAACTCGTACTCCAGTGAGAATCAGTGTGTGTGGGTCCCATTACCTCAGTGAGAGTCATTGTGTGTGGGACACGGACCCCAGGTGAGAGTCAGTGTGTTTGAGACCCGTACCCAGTGAGAGTCAGTGTGTGTGGGACCCGTAACACAGTGAGATCAGTGTGTTTGGGACACATACACCAGTGAGACTCAGTGTGTGTGGGACCTAACCCAGTGAGGAGTCAGTGGGTGTGGGACCCGTACCCAGTGAGAGTCAGTGAGTGTGGGGACCCGTACCACAGTGAGAGTCAGGTGTGTGTGGAGCCGTACTCCAGTGAGAGTCAGTGTGTGTGGGGACCTATACCCCCGTGAGAGTCAATGTGTGTGTGAGACCTTACCCAGTGAGAGTCAGTGTGTGTGAGACCCGTACCCATGTGAGTCAGTGTTTGTGGGACCCATACCCCAGTGAGAGTCAGTGTGTGTGGGACCCTTACCCCAGTGAAGAGTCAGTGTGTGTGGGACCCGTACCCCATTGAGAGTCAGTGTTTGTGGGACCCATACCCCAGTGTGAGTCAGTGTGTGTGGGACCCTTTCCCAGTGAGGGTCAGTTGTGTGGGACCCGTACCCAAGAGAGTCAGGTGTGTGGGAACCGTACCCCATGAGAGTCTGTGTGTGTGGGGACCCGAGTCATTGTTTACCCCCCCCCCAGTGAGAGTCAGTGTGTGTGAGACCCGTACTCCAGTGAGAGTCAGTGCTTATGGGACCAGTCCCCCAGTGAGATTCAGATTTTATGGGACCTGTAACCCACTGAGAGTCAGTGTTAGTGGGACCCGTACCCCAGTGAGAGTTTCTGTGTTGTTTGAGACCTGTACCCCATTGAAATGTCAGTGTGTTTTGGACTCGTACTCCAGTGAGACTCAGTGTGTGTGGGACCCGTACCCCAGTGAGAGTCAGTGTGTGTGGGACCCATACACCAGTTCGATCAGTTTGTGTGGGACCTTAATCCAGTTGAGAGTCAGTGTGTGTGAGGACCGTACCCGGTGAGTGTAAGTGTCTGTTTCTGAGGAACCTGAACACCTGTGAAAAGGTCCTTGTGTGTGGGACCTGTACTCCATTGAGAGTCAGTGTGTTTGAGAC